>NC_060207.1:130775000-130960000 GCF_021130785.1 Homalodisca vitripennis | reverse complement strand
CAACTTCCCCTGTCAAGTGTGAGAAACAGTTTGGGGAATATTGTTAGACTTTGTGATTGGAATAATTGTAATATCACTCAGGGATCGATTATCACTTTACTCTATAATAGTGATCATTCTCTATTAACTTTTGATTACATAATGGACCTCGACTAAATTCATTCTTAGTTGATTTATTCGTGATGGGAAAACCAATCTATATTCAAGCAGGAACCATTCAAAAATTACAAATCGGGTTGAGACATTTTCCTGTATGAACTTTATAACAAAACCATCGCCACACTGAAAGCCGGAAATATGTGTTGTGACATATTTACAATATAATGTAACATATACAATTAAAATAGAATTATATATATATATATATATATATATATTATATATATATATATATATATATATATATATACACACATACATGTGACTTACATCAAATGTACAGTATAAATTTGAGTATTCGATCTATATAACACATTTATTTAACAATTTACGAATCTTATGTAATGTTAGACAAAATTTACAAAAAACAACAATCATATGACAGGCCTTTTTATTATAGTTTTTATTATATAATGGCATTAACAAAAGTTCTTGATCTTTAATTTATAAAATAAACACATTTTGTAGAATTGTAATGTTTTTGGAGGTTTTAATCTTTTTTATTGTTGATAATTATTAAACTAATTAATTTCATAACATACGAAGCCACAGATAACTTATTTACCTGCCAGATGGTTGTTTTAATTTCATGTACATGTATTAATACATAGGTCAGGTTTGGAGTACGCCACACCACGTATCGCATAATAAGCTTCGTCGAAGTTGGATGCAAGCAAAAGCTCAGACAAACAAATTTATTTTCAAATAACTATACAATTTATATATACATAAATATACCATTTTTATTTGCAATAAAAATATTGAAAAATAGTACCAGCATTTGGAATTGAAAAGTTCGGAAACTTATATACGGAGATATAAATTATTTAATGCTATTTATACCGCCGTAAAAAAAACATAGCAAAAAATAAAAGTACAGTTTGAAACAAAAAATTATGGCTATTTACTCCGTTAATAATTTTAAATTTGTTTTTGTGGGTTTTGAAAATAGCGTTTTTGCGATATTACATACCACAGCTGTGTTTTATGTAAGTTTAAATATTACAGTAATATCAGTGCTTTAATGTTATGGTTTTCAATGATCACTCCAATCCCATTGGGAGACATAAACTATTGTTATTACTCAGAATTTGTACCTCATTTAATTTATTTTTTTCTAATTTAAATCTGTGTAAAATTAAGTTCAGTACAACATTTCAGGTGTATAGTTAAAATTTTAAGATGTCCTATGGAAGACGAACAAACAAGTATACAATCAATTTATTCTGTTTCTTGATTAACTATAAAATGTGCAATATTTATTAAATGTCCTCAAATATCCGTAAGGACACTTACGCGATCAAATGTACGTGCACCATCATCGAACCTAATGATCCTATAGAAATGAAGCTTCATGATTAATTTAAACTATACAGATCAATGTCGAGACATCCTGCGGAAATACAGACAGAACTTTACTGGCGCTCACCCACCTATTTTATAGATAAGTTGATACAGGAGTTTCATTGTCTGATTGTTAATGGAATAATCTTGTAGGTGTATGTTTCTTCCGCTAGGCTAACATACGCCATTTCCTTCACAGATAAGTAGTTTGGCAGTATTGTTTGGAATGTCGCAACAACACATATTATTTTTCTAACATGTGCGTGTTCAGGTTGAAGATTTTTTGTTTCTGTCACCCTGTTTGTTCTAAAAGGATATAATGTATTTAGAAACAACAATATTGAACCTTATACACCTGTTTATACTATCGCACATAAGTTGTATGCTTTAGGACATTCATCCCACTAATATTATAAATGCGAAAGTTTGAATGTTTCGATATTTGGATGTTTGTATGTTTAGATGTTTGTCCTCGAATCACGCTGAAACTGCTATACGGATTGTGCTGAAATTTGGTACAGGTATAGCTTTTAGTCTGAATTAACACTTAGAGTGCATTTTACCACCCATAACACATTTATTTCACCACATAGAGTCGAATTCAAATTGAAAAATTGGTTTGTTTACATTCGAATCTTATGATATTGGAGTGTTTTACATTGGATCCGGCAGATTGCGCTACGACCCGTAATGTAAATTGAAATGCTACTTAACAGCTGTTAACACTCTCAGCTGAAGTTCATCAAAGAGACAGAAACATGTGTTTACATTTAAATTTGAGTAAATATTGAATTATTGTAATGTGCTTAATCAGTAGTGTAATGCAGATTGCAAATACAAAGTTATTTAATTTTAAATTAAGATTGCGCCAATGATCAATAATCCATCTAATACAATAGAAATGATATATATATATATATATATATATATACGCTGTTATAACAACTACCTTATTGTATAAAGCTGTGAATGTTTGCACGTAACGTATTCTAATTTGGTTAGTTCCTTTAAAATTGTGTATGGCCTTTTTACTGTAGTTATTGAAAAGCAAATGGAGATAACATTGCCCTAATGCTTGAAGCATATACCCCTAATACATATTTAGTGATCGGTAAAAATATCAAAATCACTTAATCACCCAAATTTAACCTAAGTTAGATTCCGAAACCAACATATGAGACCATTGTTTTGGTTAGTGCAACAGCATAAATCAATTGTGGAACTGTAAATAGATTAGACCGGGGGTGAATTTAAACGACCAGAAGACCCATATTGACCGCAGCAACTTTTTTGTTGTACGATACACTTTCGTCATTGGGATAAAAAGGCTAACTCTTATTGTTACTGAAGCCATCGGAGAACTTCAATAAAGTATCATGGAATGTGGGAGGGAAATACTAATCTTATAAAAACTGTTTCACTTTACGACTTCAGGATCCCAAACCTCTGTTCTTTAAACTTAAATCTAAATTGGATCAGGAGATTGGAGCTTTGAGTGACTATCGATTATCTCTAGACTGTGTATTATGTCATAGAAAAAGAATACATAGATATGTTGTCCAGTTTTTCCACAGAAAATTGCGTGCTATGCCGTGGGTAACTGCTAGAATTTATATGAATAGTCAGACAAATGTACGAGAAATACAATTAATTATTTTAAAACGTTAAGGCACTGTAACAGATAGTGTGGATAGCTGTGATGAATGTTGTCTCCTGCTGTCAAGACGAGAGCATGGGGTGAGTAATGTAAACTAGAACACCCAAGACAATTTACAAGCTCAGCTCTGCTGATATTATAGTCTAAACGGAAGGGCTGTTCTTAATCACATTACTTTCTGTTTTGCTCAATGCTTCAATAACTATTCTAACTTAGTACTATGTTTTAGGTGTTAACTTGACTTCAGTTAAGTTATAAAAAGTGACTTATGTTCATGTTTAGATAATGCTGAAATTTTTTCAGGCATGAATTTCGATTGCTAAAAAATAATAGTCTCAGTTTTAATTGAACATAATTTTCCGTTTCCTACTTAAGGCAAAAATTTATAGAAGAGCTTATCTTTTAAAATGCACATTTTTATACATTACTATCTGAATCGGGCTTACCCGATATCCACAGCAGTTCATATAAAGCAGTATGATATCTTAGGCTTGTTTAACTTAAAAGAGTTTTCTTCTACATATGTCTAATATACCATGGATTTTCTAATTCAGTTTCATACATAAAGATTCTTATTTGCCAAAATTGCAAACTGAGTACGGAAAGTGAATGGAAAATGTTAGAGCCTACGTTTTCCCTTCTTTATCGTTACAAATACGTTTGAATGAGTGAATAAATTTATAAGGATTTAATTACCAACTGCTGTACTAAAATTTGTGTGATTTGAAAACTTCAACAGTATTTTTTTCAAGCTAAATAGTTTAAAACACATACACAATTAGATGCTTGTTTCAACGTGTTTTATAGTAGAACTACTCGTACTTATAAAAATTAAACAATTAAGTTTCAATGACGAGCTTCAGATATATCGGTTGTTATGCATCTACCCATTTACTTTATTTTATAAAATGTTTTAATGAAGCGTTCACAAAACAATGTAAGTACACAGCCTAAGTAAAGACATATCGTGCTATTTAAACAATATCTGATTTTATGTTCGTATTTTAAATTATTCCTTTTGCACAGTAGAATGTGTTATGTTTATATTACTTCCAGTTGTAAAAAGGTTTTGAAAGATATCCTTACATGGTCTAGCAATACTTTATAATCTACTGTTATACATTTTCGATTGTAAATCATTTTTACATTGTGAAAATTAAATTTGTTTTCTACATCTCTTACTGTAATCAGGTTTAATATGATTCAGGATACGATTAATTATAGTTATGCATTTACTTAAATACTTGTCTCATGAATATTGCCTAACTTAAATATGTTTCATTTCTTATAAAAACTTAAAGTTATGATATTGTTTACGGGTATGTATTTATTTGATCAGTATCCCAAATACAATTCCACCAGTGGAATAGTTACAAAGTTTGTGTAGGATTAACTTACAACACCTTCTCCAGAGTCTCTAGAAACACCAGAGGGTAAACATAAACTCAATTACAAGTTGTGTTGTGACCCTAAAGACCCTCTTCAACTGACTACAAGCTCCATGACTTGATATACTTGAATTTGTACTAACTTAAGTTGACGTGCTATATTGAAGTTTGATAA
The DNA here is from genome assembly GCF_021130785.1 of Homalodisca vitripennis. Classification (NCBI taxonomy): domain Eukaryota; kingdom Metazoa; phylum Arthropoda; class Insecta; order Hemiptera; family Cicadellidae; genus Homalodisca; species Homalodisca vitripennis. Next base: position 130,955,277 of record NC_060207.1, on the reverse strand, counting down.
TTATTATTATTATTTAAGATCTATTAAAATATAATATTATATTCGTGAAGTGTTTTATAAACGCTGGTTTTTTTGGGAATAAACCAGTAGTCCCAAAAAGTAGTTTAGTAGTTTTTAGTTTTGTTTATAGGAATTCAGTACATGTAAATATAAATCTCAGATATACTGCTTTATGTTTCCATATGACATAGCTAAACTTTAAACATTGATAAATATAGGTCTATATACAAAAACTATCTCCATAAACCATTAATTATTTGGTTCAAAACACCTAATTTACATATTGCTGTGTTATATAGTTAGGACTAATCTAAATTTACATTTATTTCAATATTTGAACTATTATAATAGAATTCTTTCAATATAAGTTTAAATTTTGTTATTAAACATTTAAAAATATTATTAGAGTTAATATAATTTGTACTAAAAGTAAGTTTTTTCCTGCCTCTCCCTCAAAAAAAACTTAGCACAATTATAAATATTAATTTAGTATTAGTATTGATTTTATACATAGTCATTACTTATTAACCACGAAGTGAAATATAGAAAAACATTCATGTATAACAACATATTTCTAGGTAATAATTATTTAAATAAATGAGGGATATCAAATGTTCGATGTGTTACTAAAAATGTTTTAGAAAACTAATATCAACATTTTAACTGGTTATAACGATGTCCGTTCATCAAGATACCCTAAGATTTAGGAAATAATATTATTATAGATAAATGTTTGGCTTGTAAAGTTGGCAGGATATTACTAGGCAATGAATCCTTTAAGTAAAAAAATTATACATAAAATGTATTATGTAAACTCATTGACATGAAAAGGCGTTTGAAAAGGAAACTATCCGGTTTTAGATCTTTATTTCAAATTTTTAAAGATATTTTTTAAACTTCATTGGTTTGTTTATTGAGTCTAGGTCAATACCATATAATTATCAATATAATTTATTGTTTAGAATTGATGACAATAATTAATATGAAAAACTGATTTATCAGAGATGCGCTAGAAGATAAAGGCGTTGTTGATTAAAACATCAACAGGTAAATATTTTCTTGCATTCCTACTAATAGTCGTGTGGGACAGAAATATTTTAACCTTCACATGTTGGAAAACTAAAACGATCATGAAGAAGGAATCATTGGTTAAACTAATATCTATTCTCTAAAGGGTTTTCTACTTTTTTTATAAATTTTGTGTTCTTACCCTATATTCCTGGGCCATCCAAGGAGGAGGGCAGATCGCAGATGGCAGGTCATAAATCATAATGTTTAAATATAGTAATGTCTGATGTCAATTTACAATTTTGAAAGCGTTATAGTGAATGAAACGAAAAAAATCTATCCGTAGAATACAATTGTTGGTCAACTCTTACCATGTAGGAATGTTGAACATATATGCGGTCTCCGACAGCACACTAAAGTATATTGAGTCACCCATATATTGCTCATAAGTAAAACTGATTAATAGGCATGGATAACTGTTATCGAAATTATTGTGAACGGTAGTAGAGAGTTATTTTTAGCGCCCATTTTTGTAAGCTTTTCACTACGGTTCTAGTACTTTAATTCTTTTGTCAGTTTAATCAATATGTGTTCACTGTTCACAATTCCTAGAAACTTAAAAATAACACCATTAAAGAAACATCTTTAACAAATTATATATTACAATTACTGTACATATTAATAATAAAGATAAAATCACAAAAAGTTCTTGCTCCACACGTAACTCGGACCCGGCTCTCTCACTTGCCGTGACACCACACCGGACACCATAGTTTTTACGATTGAATTATTTTGTACTTAAACGTTTCTGTCACTCAAGTTTAACCTAACAAACATATGATCGAAACAGTTTATAAAAGATAACGAATTACGTACAATGTTTCTATATTAAATTTTTCACCATTTTACAGTTGTATAGCTTAAAGTATATAGTAAATAACATTAAATACAAATTTTTTCACAAGGTAAAATTCTGTTCAGTTTGTTTTAATTGCCCTGTGTTAAATATGCATTAACTATTAAATAAGTGTTTTAATAAATTAACAAGATTGATTTTTTTAGTTGTTCATGTAAAGTGAATATTTTTAACAGTCGTTTTTACATCAGTGGAATAAGTGGAGTTTGGGATAGTATTTTGTAATAAGGTACATTCGTATTAAAATTATAATATTGTTCAACTTCACATACGTTATGGCCATTATAATGTGAAAAGTGAGTAAGTGCTGTATAACACCATAATTACATTCAGTAGGCGGATAAACTGTAAAACCGAGTTGTATATAATGTATTCTAGACTACCTGCAATGTTGTAAACGATAAAGCGTGAAGTACAAGTTTGTAAATTCGCTGTGAAACTACATAAGAGTTCAATCTTAGCTAAACTTAAACTTTGATCAGTAACGAGACGATATTGATATTTATCAATACCATCAGCCAGTTATCTAGTCAGTAGTGCAATCGGATATCTGGATATCTAGGATGTTCTCAATGAGCGATTGCAGGCAAAAATGTCAAATAACTATTTAAAATGAAGAAACGCTGCAGTGGAGTCATGACTGTATATATCTAGACGTTGCAATGTCTCATGCTTGTAAATTTTAAACATACAATCTATTGTTGTCTTTGATGGGATTTTGTCTCTTCAACAAGTCCATAATGAGTGTTTTTAAGAGAAACTTTCAAGTAATTATTATTGAAGTGCAGGAACGCTGCAGCAGAATCGTTATAGAACTTATCTAGACTTTGATTTACATCACATTTATACATATCAAGTATAACCTATTGGTCGATGAATTCAGCTAGCCTAGTTTCAATAATTAGTGTCATTAGATTGTTTTTTTGTTTGATATTGTTACTTTTTACTTCCATGTGTTTTCTTAACACTACGTATACTCGTATGTACACAAGAACAATATTCACAATACGTTTACACAACAAAGTTACAAACAATGTCACATGTTTCATAACATAATCAAGCCTATAGCTCATTTCAGACCTAAATATCTTGCTGACAGACAAACACAAATAAAATAATAGAGAAAATGTGTTATATCCTACCGTAAGACGATAGATGATACGATTTTTCTCAGGTTTTTTACCGATTAATTTACCATGCGATTCTTGCTGCTACCGTGGTTTACTATAAGATCAATGTAAAAATGTGCACTAACGCTCAGCAAAATCTGATGGCTTAATATAATCCATTACAGAACTTAATTTTACCTACGTATAAATGAAGATTGATGCAAAATCTCCATCAGTCTATAATTAATTTTATTCTTGAAATATTGTGCGGACAGACAGGATTGGCTATGCTAGTATTTAGCCGATAATTACGGCGTTTTTGTGTAATACTTTAAATTGTATATAAGATAATTATATGATGACCTTTAAAGCTTATGTTATAACTTGATCTGATCAAACAGTAGAAACATATGTAATCTTCCCAGGGACTGTCAGTTCAGCCAAGCGGTTTTGATGTCCTGTGTCCACGGAACTGCTTTCACCAAGCTTGTATTATTGTAACTGGTACTGTCTCAAGATTGATTCTCGGAATAGTAAGTTATCGTTCTATAAAGCCTAAATATTTAAGAAAAAAAATCTTTTGAGGGTATTTAGCTGTTCATAACTTTATATTTGCTACTATTTTAATATAGACACACATAGAATGTTTAATGCAGTGAACCATGCATTAGTAACATATTTATATGAGCTAATTAATTGATATTTTCATAAAATTACTAAGGAAAAACAGTAAAAGCTTTTTGCTGGTTCATTGTAATTGAAAACATGTTATGCTATCGAATGAACGGTTATATTTACTTTGATTTATGAGAACTAAAGTGTACATTTAAATAAATATAAATATTAAATACTATAAATATAATATTTACATTTAAATACTCCAAACTAAATTACTCAGTAAATTTAGTAATTTACGAGATTCATTAGTTAATAAAACGAGAGTCATAGTTATCTTACTAACTATGAATCATAACAATGACTCGTATTTATACAAGTGTAAACACACATGCTTTGAATTTGTTTACATACAGAATATTACGTTTGTTATTACAAGGACGAATATATAATAATTTTCAAATATTATAATACTCTAAACTCGTAAAGTATGTTGAAGGTGTTTTACTCATTCATTCACTTATTTTTGTTTTAGAATTTCTGTATTTAAAACTGGAAATTACTTGATAACTAAGAAATCGTTTCAAAGTTTTCGGAATTGTCATTACAAAACTTGTTATAATTTTCTTACTAACATTCGATCCGGCAATACAAGCATACATCTAAATCACAATACGAGACACGAAGTAAACGAAAGAACAGAATAAACATTTCAATATATGGAGATTATAATGCCCCGATTCCCTTGTAACTCTTTAAATATTAGAAACTTTAAATTTTCAAATGGCATATTTAATTAGTTAAAAAAATAGTCTTGTATTAGATTTTCCAATTGAATTAAAATGTTTAATCCTTTATTCTTAAAACATCCAAAAGGAAAACTCAGGTTGACTTAACATGACTTAATCAGTCAATAAAAAAGACCTCGAAGATAAAATAGGAATATTAATCAAATTTAATCCTGCCTAATATATTTCAAATGTCTGCAGTTTACTGCTTCTAAGAAAAAGATAACTTAAGGCCTTTATAAGTTCAGGTCAATGTATTATTTTAGCTGCTGAGATAAAAAAATCGTCAGGAGCGCTAGTTTTGTTGCATGTAGAATGAGTAGGAGGTTATTATGATTATGTGTTACAATTCGATTTAATTTCAAATAATATATATTTCATAATAATGTGGAAATAAACTTGACATTTTTAGTAGATCTTTTTCCTTTAATATAACATCCGTTCTAATTACTCTGTTGTTAACTTAATTTTCTATTATATATGACACGAAGTATCCTATAAAATGTGATAATGTCTAATGTTTGAAGGAAATTAAAGCTTGAATAAACTTATGCATTGCACTTTTAGCAGTATAATGATAATTTCTTAAAAACTCTTTCGTCAGTTAATGTGAAAGATTATCACTGTTTGCAACCATCTATTACGAAGTTGCCAAAACAAGAAAGCAAGAAAAGTGATTAGTCAAGAGGTCAGACTCTGCAGCAGACGGTGTGCCCTTGCAGCAAGATTAATAGATTAGGGCGGGTCTAAATCTCGCACACGATCTAATACTTGGTATTTCATACCTCTTACTCTAATGAGAGTAAAATAATTTTGTTGAAGAATATCTTGGCAGAGTTGCAAATTTACTAAATTAAAGACTACATATTTGTTCTTACGTGATTATAACATGCCCAATAATTAAGTATTAGAAATATGTCTCTAGAAATAAATTGTATGTAGACTTTGACATGTATGAGTTGATATTTACATTTTAATTCTTAAACAAAACAAGTAAATTATTTTGTTAAATAAATATAACAACCTTGATCATGTTAAAAGTAAATTATTTGGAAATACTTTAAACTTACCGCACACTCACACAATGTAAAAGAGAGGTTTATTTAGATGATAATACGCACGTTAAACCGAATTATTACAATACCCTAAACTAAATTTCCATGGAATAGTTGATTACTTTTAATACTGTAATGTACCACCAGAATTAATATACGCACATGGATTGGTTTTCTATAGTTAAATTTCGCACTAAATCAAGTACTCATCAAGTCATTGTTGTTCATCTGTTTTTTATGGTAATAACTTATGAAATACTTAAAAAAGAAAAGCTTAAAAATTATTACCCCCTTCTAGATTAATATAAAGGATTTTAACAGTACCTAACCAACATGAAGACCCAAATTGTTTTGTTCGGTATCATATTTATTTTATATTCAATTAGACGTTATTGCAAGTGAGCATAATAAAAAATTTATAACAAGATACTGTTCACAAAACGGCATTAAACACAGCCAGTGTTATATAACCATTCAAACGAGTAAATATGAATAAAGTAAAATCTGGGCTACTACGTGATAGCGATGTCGTGTCCTGAAATTAATTGTAGCGAGTGGTTTATTTCTACTTGAACAGATATAAGTTATTGAGGGTTTCACTTAAACATACCAGTTTAATTTCACTGAACTGAATTCTACAGGGTGAGGAAGATAAGGTGTCATAAACGAATATTAGGAGAATGGTCACAGCTAACAAAGAAGCGGAATGCAATCTCCTTAAATTAAACACAGGAAATCTACTTGAATAACTAATTTCACCCCGTTGAAGGAATCTGCCAAAATTTGGAATTCTGAGTAGGGATCTCATAATTTTGGATCGTAAGCCCATGGATTTTAACACATTATTTTAAAAAACAAGTCAGCAGAAACATCATAGATTAAAAAACTACTAAACTTTTTAAAAACATATTTTACCGCTTCAAAATGACGGACAAATACATACAATTTGGGTTTTATACAAAACCCTGTATCTTTAATCAATTAATAAATGTAACAGCAAATTCTTTATATTCAGTAAATTCCGTTTAAAGTTATAGGACTCTTAATCATATTTACTAAAATTTTCCCACTCTCAAAATATACGTATTGAGAAAAGTAAATGTGCATATCTCATAAAACCTCAATGTAAAGTTTCCTTATGTTGTACCTCATTTTAAAAGTCATTAAACCTCATCGTGTATAAGCGATCTTTCGCAACTTCCGTCGTGTGCCCGATGGGATACACATCGGGCTTTTGTAAAGTTTGCTCGATGGGGGTACATGTTCCTATACATTTCATTATTGCGTTTTTATTGTTTGCCTGTATTGGTGGTTTGTTAAATTGATCCCGGGCTTACATAAATAATCTCAGTGTATCTCGACGGGTGCACGATTGCTAAACTTTTATGTGAAGTAATTTCTTTAAATACCCCTTGGGGTATACGTTGAAAAACTAAAAGAAAATACTGAAATAAATGTTTTGGTGCAAAATTTCGAACTATTGATACCTTCTTCATTATACTTAGATGTTTGACGAAAAAAACAGTTGGATGCGATTTGTGCCATTATTATAAAAACATTCGACGGCCAATAAAACAGTCCTGAAAAACCCTGATGTAGTGAACGTATTATAAAATACATACCTTTTTCGTTTAAACCATGTGTATGCATCTGACTGTTTTTGAAAGGGAAGTAATAAACAGTTTATTCATGTAAAAAAAGCAAGGATTATTATTTATTTAGATTATAATTATAAAATGTATTATATATATATATATATATATATGTTCAAGCAGTAATAACATAGCCTATAATAACTTTTGTTATATAATAAGTTGTCCTTAATACAGTTAAAAATACTGTACTAGTGGTCACTCAAAAATATGACTTTACAAATGAGATACAATATTAATGTATCTTTTTTTTAATGTTTTTATATATGCCTATTTTGACTTTTTGCAATATTTATTTTTTTGGAGGTAGATAAAAAGAACTAAATAAGTTAATTTGATGTGTAATATTATAGGATACTTGTTTCAAATCATTTATTTACTGGTCTCTCTTTTATTTTTCAGTTTATAGAAAATTCATGTTTTCATGTAAGCACGATATTTGTTAAGATTATTTTTTTACTTGAAATATTGAAATTTTTTTTGAAAAGTTTTGAGATTAAAACTCGGGACCAGTTCCTTAAATTTAATGAACTTATATTAAATATATTACTGTATGTGATTTAGGAAGGTTGCATTTTGTTTCTTAGTGATAGTTCTAACGATTGTCCTAACATACGGTTAGGACACCTTATCTCACTAACCTTGTGATGAATAGTGATATATTGCAAATTGTAAATAATTTAACTTTTTGTCAGAGCTAGCCACTGAAAAAGTAATAGCGTTAAATATTGGATGCCTGTTCACTTTACTGTAAAGTATTAAACTTACATATTATGGCTGGATTATTTGGTCGTAAATATTTGGTTTAGATTTTAAAAATAATGATGTTTTATATCCCTAAAGGAATATTTTTTAACGTTCACCTTTAATAAATTGTAAGCGATGAGATGCTTATCAGCGGAGCAGTGGAATCTCTCTTAATATGATACTGAAAATACTTCAGACTCCTTTTCATTCTTTACGTTCCTACCTAAATAAAAATAAAAAATTCATTAAAGTTGTAAAAATAGTTCTAAACTGTTACAGATTTTAGATATTTTTAAGACTATTTTAACTATTATTATTTATTTCAGCGTATTAATGGTTTTTGTTAGATATAAGTTATAGATTAAAACAACATCGTCCATTAGCCATACTCATTGCCTCATGCTGAGAATAAAAATATAATTTAGCAAAGTTATTATTAATATATTGAATCATATTGAAATTTTACAAATCATGTTGTTGTATTTTGTAAGTAATAAAAAATCTATCTATTTTATAAATTTCACAAAATAAATTCGTCTATTCTTATTGTCCTAAGGCCAGAAAGTCCAGTATCTTTAATAAAATTATTCATTCATAACTAATGAACTAAAAGTTATTCATGCAAAACTTGATATGGTAGTAGTACTAGGAAATAAAACTACAGACGTTCATTGAAATCATTGTTAAATAATAATTACAGCTGTTTGGAGACTTGTAAAATTGTAGGACATTTAATATACAAGTAATGTACAATAGTAGTGTAAAAATAATATTCCCCAATCCCAATATAATTTTCTCACATAGACAGCAAATAGCCTGTAACTTTAATGCTATGTAAAATGCATACTTTAAATAGGTACGTAAAATAAAAATAAGAAAACAATTAGTTTAACTTATATAAAACATATACAAAGCTTTTTGTTAAATTGTATTGATTGTAACGATTAAATAGTACTCTGAATGAATGAAATAATTTTGTTTCGTCATTCACACCGTATGCATTAAGACTTAAACAATACTTAAACCATTACTATTTGCAGTAACCTGATCAAACGCTGCATGGCTTGTATTTTATTTGAAATACAAGTCACACGTTGCCTTATTTCCTGTAAGTGTATTGGTAAATCTGGGCATTAACGAATGTAATATAAAATAGTCTGTACAAGTACTGTACTTATTAAATTCTTTATACTTCATTCCACTGTATTTTGTATAAACTAAGGTTCCACTCTTTACCATGAACTAAGGTCAGTTGTACTTGATATATATTGTCATTTGGGTAAAAGCTCCGTCCATTTTTCCTACACTGACTTGTGTTCCATGCCCCGATGGCAGACAAGCCAGTTCTAAATACCTTAGGCTGAAACATGTGCAGTTTTTGTCCAACTCGTTTGTTTTGGGTTTAAAACTGAAAATAATTAGTAGTATTATGTAATTGATAGAAGTATTTTTGAATTTTTAGTTTTCGATTTTTTAGACTCTAAATCTTTTAGTATTCTATAAGATCATGTGTACATGTCTCGAATATCAATTTATTACCATTCCATTTGTAAGTTTTGATGGCAGCTACATCAATTTAATTCATTAATTTATACAAAAACAATATATTTATCATTATAAGAACCTAAGACTGGTGTAACATAAATAATTTAAAAACAATATGTTTATGAATTGCTTTAAACTTTGTACCATTATAACCACCTTTAAAGTATAATGAATTTGTTACTTTAAACTATTGTGCTATAATGTTAAATATACATTATAATATAAACACTTAATATAGTTTAAAGTGATTACAGCTAAATCTAGGCTATTTTTCCAAGTTATTTATCAATATTAAAATATTAAAGTGACCAATTAAATATATTGTAAAATGTATTCTTACGAAGCTTTTCTGTTCTAAAAAATAACAAATTTATATTATTACAAAACATTTATTTAACATTAATCTGTTTAGTTATCGAACACAGATTTTAAAATAATAAATTACAGTTTCATCTTATTATGAATAATACTAATAATAATAAATGTGTTCCCATTAGCATCCAAAATCACTATCGCATGTTATTGATATGTATTGATCATATATGATATTGATATTCAAATAAGACCGCCGCATTTGAAATCTACACTAATTAATTCCAATTCCGCTTCAAGTTTATTTCTTTTAGTGAATTCATGTGTAGATTCATGTGTACGAGTATAATAATGAACAGTAGATGTAGAATGAATATGAAATAACTAGGATTTGTGTTTGCAGTATGAGTATTAGTGATCGTTGTGTAACCGATTAAGAAGTAATGGCCTGTTTAAATAGGAAAATCAATAATTTATAATATGGATATATTGGAACAAGAACATTTATTCCAATGTACATATTACCATATGTATCATTAGTAAAATATTCCAGTGTTCTTTAATATTCAAAACTTAGTTCATAATTTTGTAATTAACTCCCATTAAAATATAACTGCAGGTATATTTGATATGGTTGATACTGTTGTAAGAGTAGTATAAATGTCAACAAGTTAACGTTTTTTTCACTTCACTGAGTAGCAAATAAAACAGTTAATCATTGTTAAAAAAATAATAATTGTCTTTTTATGAAGCTGTTAATTAAATTAATAAACCATAACATAGATATTACACTCGCGGTTATAAAAATGGCATTGATATGCTTCTTTAGCTTATAAATGTATACATTTGCAATTTTTACGATGTAATATTTTAAAAAGAATGGAAAGTATATATTTCCTAAATGACAAAACAATTACATCTATTGTGCTCTACAATATATACTAGTAAATACACTAAAACAGACTTTAGAGCATTAAACAATATTGAGTATTGAAGTCATAAGTTCTAGTTTTATTTTTATTAGCTAGTTCAGGTGCTATCCGTGGCTTTGTATGTGTTTTGTTTAATCAGAGTCCATAGCCTACTTTGTCAAATAACTCATGATGTAGTACGATGGTTCTCTATATTTTTTTAACGTAGGTAGGCATGCGATTAGGTTCATACAGTTTAAGTGTTCATGGTTAGACGTTTGGGGGTTGAGGAACTATCTCTTATATCAAGTGTGACGTGTAAAAGAGCATTTCTGGTAAACTAATTACATTTCCGATACTATAACTGAGTTTGTCTTGTTGCCCTCAGAAATAAAATAAATACGTAGATAAAAAAAAACTGCTTTGGTCAAAAAACCATTTATTTCCAGCTGTGGTGTAATACCTCCGCTCTAATACGTTTTCAGTGCTATATTTGTGTTGGTCTCGTTGTCCCGACGGAGCAAATACATTTACCTACTTAGGACGAAGAACCCTACTTCGTTAAAAACTTTTATACTTTCGGGCGTTTAAATTCACTTCTAGTCCAATGTATTTTACAGTGCTACATTTGAGTTTTACTTATTTAATCCATCAACAAAATATATATTTGGGTGTGTAAATATATACAAAAACTACTACTGTCAAAAGCGCTCACTACCGGCGTAAGATATTCCCAGTGTTATATTAGAATTTCCTACGTTATTCTGATAAATATAATTATGGAAACATGTTATATATGAAAACTGATAAGCTGCATTCGGCCAAAACCAAAATGTATCTAATGTCCATAGGTATTTTTGAAGTAAGAATAGGCCTATATTCATCCCCGGGACCCTAAAAATATCTATAAAACTTCAGCACAATCATTTGAATAGTTTGTGCATGAAAGCAAAACAAACAACTAAAGGCATTTTCGAATTTATAATATTATGAGGATTAGTAGGCTTAAGTAGTGTATACGACCACCGTCTTGCCACTCTTTACGCTTACTGCTAAAATCTTGTAGTGACCATGAGTACTGAGAATATATGATGTGGAAATATGTTGTAGACTACTCAGTTTATTATTTGCTAATTTGACTAACACAGTTTACACCATCGTTCAATCCCACTACTTCTATAGAAAAATACAATCTGTTATCTGTTTCACACCTGTTAGTTAAACTAATTTTTTAAATATCATAATTTAAATATCCTTAGGAACAGGCATATCTAGTTCTCTGGTAACGCCATCTAAAGATAATTAACGTTCTTGCTTGCCTTTAGAACTACAAAGTTTGATATAATATTATGTGATACAGTTATATGTTACACAATTTTTTAAAGAACAAGAATTTTCCCTTAGGAAACGGTTTGTTAGGATTAAAATATTACGATAACAATGTTTAGCTATAGCTAATTAAATAAAAAGTGAAAAGGAAATAATGTAATTGGTTTCAGTAACCAGTAAGTTGGAAAAATTATATTATATATTTTATTTTTTGGTATTTAACTATGTAAAAATTATGAAACTAGTAAAATATATATGCATATTGACGATGAAATGAAAGTGTCAGTTCCTAGGCTTACTGCATGATACCACCATAATATCTACTGCTAATTATTGTCAGTCAACTGAATATGGATGGTGGTACGGATAGTGATTTCCGGTTAATAGCTTCCCGTAGGATACAATCCATCGTGGAATCCAACATCACTCCCGGTTATTGCCGAATGCAACGTGGTCAATGAATCTAGTTTAAAAAACATAATTTACAATTAATTACACGGTTAATAACTATGATATATACATAGATTGAAATATGACAAAGTTGTATCTCATTTATATGCTACACTCATTTATTTACATATGCTTTGTTTTTCGCTGTTTAGGATTATATAGTAGCCAATGCCAAGTACATTTACCTACTTACAAGCCAACAATTGCCGAATCCCTCTAAAATTTGGTTCATTAGAAAACGATACTAGCAATAATAATCTGAAAGAATATTCAACATACCACTTTTTAGTTATTTTCTTGATACTGGAATGTAGTAGTGAAATTCCTTGTTTCTGAGACCCACCTAATGTTCAAGCTTTCATGAATACAAGAATTTTATTAAAACCCTGCAATTTTTTACGATACAGTAATATATGAATCCTGAGCTCTACCATTCCGGCCAGACCGGCAGCTCCAAGAAGCTAGGAACCGAAAGGCTAAGAGATTTAGAGGGCTGGTGCTTTAAAGTATTCCCAGATAGTCCTGATATATTCCAGAAAACCGGAGCTCCCAGACGCAGAAATGCAGGCTAGGAGCTTCAAACAAAACTCTTTTGCTGTAAAAATCTAAAGCTCTAAACACTCGTATATTGCCATAGTTCAAATACCCCTTGAGGCATTTTATAAATTGGCAGCTCTCAGAGTTAGAGAACTTCTGGCTAATAGAGCTCTTGGATTTAGTATAAGTACAATGTTTCCTCCAGTTAGTTCAGTGTCGTTGGTTTCGATATAACCCGTCTTCTAAACTGCAATGGTAATCTACTTGCAACAACAATTATGTTTATGTAACGTAATAGTTTAAATAAATTTATTAAGGAATTCCACACCACCCCTTTACCGACAGTTAGTTATAAAAGCTGGAAGTATATGATTTAACCTACTTTAGTATCTACAGGCCTACGTACTTGTATATATTTTGATCGCGCCACGAATGAAACTGAAATAGAACCAGATAATGGCTGCATGTAGACACTTAAGTAAAAGTTAGTTTATTAGACCTTTATCTCGTATTGTCTTGATCGGGGAAACATTTTAAACCTAATTGTGAAACATTATACCATAAGTAAATTTCAACGGCCGAATTTGACACATTTTGACTATAAAAGGCTTCTCAGTCCTACATATGTATATATTTTTTAACGGGGCAACAAGTCAGACTTAATTATGTCATCAGAAATATGTCACACCGATGTACCGGACCGATCACACCGGTTATATAGTCTGGCAGTAGGCGATGTTTTATACAAGATAGTAGCCGAAATCTACTAATATATATGTTGCGTCTGAAATATGACTTATATCTAGAAATGTTACTTAACATAACAAAACCTAATATATTCTGTTGCAATTTTACTTCTCTCTAATCCAATTGATGATGACTGAAATAATATGTACCTCATACATGCCTAATTCCGTTTGAGGAATATTATGAAGCTCAATCGTAATACATTATATCATAAGTGATTTCACTAAGAGAGTTTCAGACTGAAATGTTATATGTTGTACGTGATGTCAATTTACTAAATTGTGGGTGCATTATAAATTTTGTTTTCAGAGACTTATCTCGCCTCATATAAGAACACTCAGGAGAACTTACGTTTACGTTATAAGCAAGTGCTATCCCTTTCCAATGTATTTTAGTAGGCCTCAAGAGATTTGCAGGTTTTAACGAAGTTCTTAAGTTGAGAATAGTATAAATTTAATTACTTAATACACTTTAATCGACAAATACCTTTCATATTAAATCCATTCCATACGTTTATTTTGTTTATAATTCGATGTGTTTCATAAATTACTGATAATATGAACAGCTTTACCATTTATTAAAACATTTTCAAAAATTGGAATATCTGGCATGTGTGTTTGCATTATTTTATTAAAGAAAGTATAATCTAATTTAAAGTAATCAAACTGGCTCACGAATACAGAAAGTCTTCTTAAAGAATCCATCATAACAAGTAGAACGTGCTTTGAATTTAACCACTGAGATTTGAACAATGAAAGCTCCCAAACGACAGATTCTCCTATTGTACGTTTATCATAAAACTGTGTTATTTAGGTATACAAATTTGTGTATAATCAGTCTACAGCATAGATTTTTGTATTCTGTGTTATTTATAATAGCTGTATGTACATATTATGGTGCAGAAACAATTATTGCCAAACCTTTATCACGTTGAATCTTTTAATTCCTTCATATTTTTTTGATGTACAAAAAACCTCTTGCTTTGAACACCTCTTTGAAAAATGTTATAAAGAAATATGTATCAACACATAGCTGATTATTTATTTATCCTTATTTATTCTGATTATTTATAAATCCTTATAATCTCAGCTATTATCACAAAATAGATATATATGTAAAACGTTTGTATAACGATTACATAGAAACAAGAGGATAGAATATTATTCTTTATGTCTTTGTCACAGTTGTCAGAGGCTTACCGACTAAATCAAGGGATGACAGCATAGCCGACTGCACAAAGAATGAATAGTAGCGGCCATTGAATAATTAACACACAAGAGAATATTTATGCACTAACTCCAGATAAATCATTGTGGACTCACCAGACTGTTTAAATCAGGCTGCTCTCTTTACAAATGTATTTGTATTTTGTGCGTGAATTTTTGGTGTACAAAACACAACTAAATTTTTTCTAGAAATTTTATTGTTGTTGTTAAGTGTTATTTACAAGACGTAAATTCAACTATCTTACAAATTATCATTAACAAAGGATTCAAGTATTAACTGAATTACTATTTACCTAAAACAACTGAATGTATAAGGCAATTTAAAAAGGCAACCTTAATCTCAATTTCCTTCTACATTGATATTATACAACTAATTTTAAGAATGTCGCCAACATTTTCAAACAAGGTATATACACTATAAATTTATAATGAATGTAAAACTTATTTAAAAGGATTAAAGATAATACAGAGTTATACGTTATACTTTTTACTCAGATTCTTGTTTTTTTTGGTCCCCTTGAAAACAAATACTGTCGTAAAAATCCATATAATAAGTAAGATTCCTTCATCATAATATCTTAAGTACTCTACTAGACGAAGAGATTAAAACAAGTGAGAAATGGATAAGGAAAATGTTTACATATATGTAAGTGCTGTTATTTGCGTCTTTTTTGTTTGGTTTGTCAAATTCATAAAACATAAAATGTTTACCTAATGAACTTTAATATTATATTCCTTTAAATTACTGATTACTAACAATGGAATTGAACATGCATTTTAAATATTTTTTCTTGCCAAATATGAATTCAAACCTTTTTGTTGATTTAGAGAAATGCCCTACAACGGTTCGGGGAAATCCGGTTCTAACCGGATATTAAACTTGGAAAACAATTTCCGAGAGAAATTTAGGTAAAGTTTTGATACATCCGCGAGTTACGATTTCCCCAATATTTAAACCACAGAAAAATGCGTTAAGGTGATAAGTTTTTTACAAAAAAATACATAAAATATGACCATAAAGTAAGTTTCTTTCATGATAAAATACCAGTGAGACAAGTATAATAGAATATAATAGACACAAGTATAATAGACAACCATAATATAAACCAAGGCATATTTTGTATATATTTACGTCAGTTTCACTTAGTGAAATGGACAAACTTTTTGTTAGTGATAAAACTATATAAAATTATTCCCGTCAATGCTGTCACATTTAAATTACAGGAAAAAGGTTTATTTAAAAAATTATATAAGATACAATTTGAAAAATAGTTTTTGCCTCATAGGAACTAATTTAAAATTCAAAAGGCACACATATATTTTAGTCCGTCAACAAGTACACGTGGGTCCACCTACCCCATTTTTAAAATACACTTAAAACTATAAATATAAATAAATTTCACTAGTATAAGCTTTGTTTGTTTCAAACGCTATTAGTGTAAGCGAGCTAAAAATATATTTGTTAAAAACAATAAATATAAACATTTTTAATTTGTTATAAAAATACTCTAATTTTAGAAAAGAAATTTAAAGTCTCTGAAAATAGCCACGTGTATTAGTTTTTTTCGAAGTTTTATATGAAAAACTATAGAGAAGTTACATTTTATTATATATAGATAACATTATTAAAAGTACTTACAAAAAATCACAAACATAGCAAACTTTTAACCATCAAAATACTTGGCATATAATTTACAACACTTGTTATATAATATTGTATAATTTTTATAATCGCTACGGATAAAAATATCTTTAGTTAATCAGAAAATTAATGTAAATGATTTCACAAATAAGCACAAAATTTAAATTACAATTAATATAATCAAATATAGACAATGAGAAAAAAAACAGCCTTACAAGGAACTTAGGGGTACACTGGAACCTAATATAAATAAAGTAGCTTATTACTCAGCTTTCAGCTTACAACTAAGGCGGGTAGTGATGAAGCTTCCATCCTAGTGCAGTTAACTAAAATTGCATGGGTACCAAAAACTCTTGTGATAAACTAAAACTGAGAAAAATAAACATGAAATGTATGTGGGGTCCTGAGGACCCCAGTGGGCTCTTAATACATAAGTTTTAACTTATACTGTTTTAAACAAAATAAAATCAAACTTCATGGATAGACGTGCAACTTCATCAAGATGATAACTGTACATGCTGAAATGAATGTTTATGCAACATTTAAAATATAAAGATTAAAATCATAAAGATATAAAGCCATTCTCTCAAGATGTTAAACAAATAGTTAGGTTACGTTAAGTCTCAGCTAAATTACATAGAGGAACATGCCAACCATCAATCAATAATTTGTCTAACCATCATACATGACATGACATTTAAAACTCCAGTCCATAGCTAAACTGGTTCTTGATATATCCAGCTAAAGAAAGGCGAATAGGCAGATGGGCATATAACAGAAGAGTTTTACCAAGACCCTTTGTTATTTTGTTTTAATTGTAACTAAGAAAAATAAACTACATTTTAAGTTTATGACTCAATTAACGCTCTAGGTATTACACATTTGCAAATGATGAGCCTAATTCCGTGGAGGATCATGTAACATCGAATTATATCTTGCTATATACAAATAAACCGACTCGACGTGGTATCGAAGGACCCCATAAAATGAAGCGAAAGTCTTACCAATCAAGCCAATAAGTATCGCATGTTGTAATAAATGTGAATATCTGGATGTATTGCGCCGGCAAACCGATTAGGAGACATGATACAAGTGAATTAGAGACAAAATCAATGCCTAGATTTGCATAAATATATAAAACAGGCAACTACGTTGACGTAAAATTATAGATAATGGTAATAAAAATACAAAAGGCAATATTAGAATCTCTTAGGTACGAAATAAGAGTTTAAGTTACCGCTGTATTGATGCTGAAATATAATACTAAATCAGAGACTTAAGGAAGGAAGCAGACATCCCTCAAACTTGATTTCATCGTTGCAGTTGCAACAGTAATAGTAAAACGATGGATAAAAAAGTAAAATATAATTTTTTTGGATCGCATATATTTATATCTCAACGGAATTCATACTTTTTTAGATCAGAAATTATTTTGATTGTTGACAAAAAATATAAGGGCCCTGAGATATTGTGCTATGTTAAATGAAAACTTAATTCACTAACTGTAACGTATCTATAGTAAGGTTAATTTCTATAAACCAATTACAACTATTTTTGTTTTAGTGTAAGAGCGATCAATTGGGTTCTAAACTAATAAACCTTTATTTTATGAATGCACAAGTTCCAATGGAATTCAATAATTAAACTCAGTATAAATTAATAGTAATTTTAATAAAAATTTAAAATGAATAATACAGCAACCCCAAGCTATATTTTTTTTACTTTTAATTTGTTTTCAATTATTTCGTATTTATAACCCATCAAATGTTCACATGTCCAGCCTTAAGATTAACAATCAATCAAAGCATCAATAATTGTGTCCTTCAAGTTCTCAGTGCTAATATTTTCACTACTAACTCAAAATAAAAGTCTTCATTGAATTTCAAAATAAAATGATCTTCTTCTAATATAAAATGAAACAAATAATAAAATAAGATTTCTTCTCAAAATAAAAATGAAACAAATTAAGGTAATATTAATAATTAACATATGAACAAAGACAATGACCAACCAGTTAAACTCAATGTTGTATCAATTTAAAAGTACTTATTTCCTGTAAATTTCCAATTTACGAGATTATTGAATTATCCAGAATAATCTGCTTGGCTTTGAATATTAAATTTAGGAACTTGTAAAAATGTATATAGAATCTCAGAACATAAAATAAATTTTCTTTATCAGTAGGCTATTCCTGATTTAACCAACTTCAACAGGAAAAATATCATCAATCAATTTTCTATTTAAATGTTAAATTCTAACTTTCACAGTACCTCACACATCTCCTGAAGACTTCACCAACTAACAAAAAATAACTGTTATAGATCAATTAATTTAAACTTCAAACTTTAAATTTTGAAAAGAATTTTAATCTTAAACTCAACCTTCCTACCGAAAAATCGATACGGCAAGAGTGGGCTATCACTTCTACATGAACTTCTCTCTCTGAGCACACAGCAAACACTCCCCCTGAAAAACTACTTGAATCCTCCGGATGGATCTAGAAATCCCTCCCACCATCTAATCAACCTAACATTGGCCAATCAAAATTGAGCAAACACAATGTCTGAACTGGATGGTACCTATCCAACCCAGACCTGTAACTTATGCTCAAAACCTAGAGACAAAAGGAAGCTTCTAGGCATTCCTCGAACCGGAATCGACAAGAAATTCAGCACTGCTGGAAGGATCACAATCTTACAATTCACTTATTATATAAATTCATAATTCTCTTAATAAAAATATAAAAATTCTTATAAATAATTAAATAATATAGGAACCATCCTATACTAACATCACATGTTACAACAATACATTACAAGATACGACACATGACACACTATAACAAGATACTTGAGGACCCATGAAATATTATCACACGATGGATCAATACACGAAAAAGAATTAATGTTCTCAACGACACCTCGCAACAAGATACTCACTACAGACCGAAGGTAAATATAGCGGTGTATGGCTGTAGCTCAATAATCTAACTAAATATAAAAAAAAACATGTATTAACTGGTATATTTGTCTCAGCGTCTATACGTCCAAACAGATTTCGATGGATGCCTCCAGCCTGAAGCATCTGGTCAACTAGAGTGACTAGCTAGATCCATCCTTTTGCTTAATAAATTGCGGGCCCTCCTTACTATCCGTTGTCGGCAACTATTTATACTTTGCTAAAGTATAACCTGTGAATTCTAACCATCAAGAGTTTTTCCAACGCATATTCATTAATTAACAATGAATTACTATATTTCTTTGCTACAACAAAATACTTTGAAGTAATAGTTTTCACGCATATAGTGTATGTTTAATGTAATAAGTATTCTGGAATTAAAACTGTAACTATAACTCGTTTATAAGCCGTTTAGTACCGGCATAGTTATAAAGCACTTTTCTGGCTCAGTTACTCTTTTAAGTGCCCACAGCTCAGGTAAAACACATGCTGTTTATCCAATAATGAATATTTTTTTATAACTGTGTACTAGCTGTGGTTTAAAAACATCAATAAATCTACTTTTTTAATTGTAGTTTTAAACCATAAAATCTGACACTCACACACGTTTTTGTTTTTAGATGTTTTATTAACCTAAAAATTACAACAATCCGAAGAAACAACTCCCTCATTGTACATAAAACTAGCTCTGCTCTAAACTATTCCAGTCAAAACGTGTACAGGGCAGTACTCTATGATCGTGTAGGGTAGGATCAGCCCTTTACATAAATTCAGCCCCTTCAATTTTAATATTCACCTTTAGCAGTAAACCATTGAAACTGAACAC
Source organism: Homalodisca vitripennis (assembly GCF_021130785.1). NCBI lineage: Eukaryota > Metazoa > Arthropoda > Insecta > Hemiptera > Cicadellidae > Homalodisca > Homalodisca vitripennis. The sequence continues at coordinate 130,934,904 of NC_060207.1, read as the reverse complement.
GTGTTTTATTATGTGGAATAATGTAGCCTCAGTTTTGTGTTTTTCCGATATTAAACGACTACAAGAGTTAAAAATATAGACAATACGATACAAATAGTTTTTTATCATGATACTGAAAACTCTTATAACGAAATATAAATTAAAATGTTATGTGACATATTTTCAAATTAATTATTTTATTACTGTATCTTTTATGTGTAATGATATGAATTTTAACACGTATTTAATTTTAGTGTTTGTAATATTGCGTATTCCATTCGTTTTTACCATAGTCTAATTTTTTAGGTGTGGTGTTTTGCATTATTTGGCTTATAAACGTTTTATCAAGCCAATTATAGAAACAATCTTTAGTTGCCTATTTATATTTACCATTCAAATCTTAATACTCGTAATGTTCATACAAATGGCCGTATACAAACTTATGTGTGGAACCGAGATAAAGGCGTGTAATCCGCCAGAAGATCTTTATTCACGCTATAAACTATTTCTCTGTTTATAAATGAAAGTGTTTATTTAGTCATTAGTTAGAATGTGTTCTATAACGAAAAGTAATAACACACAGTAATGTAATTAATATAAGGAAATCCTTCCTTCATGTGCTAATATAAGATTTTAAATGCCAGTTAACTCGACTAATCGGATTTGTTATAAATATAAATCCTAATATAGCCAATATGTTTTCTGATTTATTTTTTTGCTGAAGCTTTATGCTATTCTCAACTGAATTTCAGAAGCTTAATTATAATTTGATCCATAAAATGAAAACTTCATAAATATATTTGCCTAATTTTAACAATGTAAAATAAATATTTTATTTATTTTTGGTTCACAGTAATAAAATAATATCATATTACTTATTGTACAAGATAGTGATATATAATCAATTAAAAACCAGTCGAACAAAGGTAAGATTTTCTATAATTATCTAAAAATATGTAAAATCATATAATTTTAATTATCCATCATTATGGCATCTTAAAATGCATCTCTAAGTAACCAGCTTCCTATATCGTGCACCAAAATGATCGGTGTACCATCATTCTACTTCAGTACATCTGACGTGTGAAACATTATGTTACTCACTACTCTATCGTTGTGTCCGGGCTGTATAGAGTTTAACGTTGACGTTTTATAAAAATAAATATTTCTTCTGACCTATGGTTTTTCATAATTAAACTCATCCTATATGATATATATTACTGAAATCAACAACATTCCATCTAAAAACACGCACTAATATGAGGAAATTCAACATAACCAAATAAAACTCTTTTAAGAAAAATTAACGTTAATAATTTATGTTATAAAATTGGGTTCCTCAGTCCATACTGGCTCACAATTACATCAGAATTTTTAACGTTTCCTAGTAAATCTCAAACAGTTCTGCAATTTTTCAGTCGGCTTGAATACCGTTTTTATATTGTCATTTTAAAGTACTACCAGTTTTATCATTCGCTTTTTGGATGTAAATAAGGTATGCTAGTTTTTCCAAGTTCTTCCTTATATATTAGCCTAATCAAATTCTGAAACACTAAGATAAAAATTTTAAAAGTTGTATTTACGGTGGTGCTATAGGTTGGTTTTTGGAATAGAAAGTATATTTGCACGTTAAATTTATATTTAGATATGATCGTGCCTGATTGCTCAATATATATGTAGAAATTATTTTTCATTCTACATCAAATTACCGGGATTCATTTACGAAATTTAGGGAATTCGTACAGTCCAAAATAAAAACTGTTGAAGATAAAAATAAGAATATTGTACACTACATACATAAGCAGACGCTTGTGCATAAGCTTCATAGAATGAGAAGATTCTCAATTGTTTAAGACTTAATGGTATTTTTGAAATTAAAAATAATTAAAAAAACAGCATATTACTTTAAATATATTTTATAATTATAAAAAAGTTTGTTATGTAACGCTAGGACATCAAATATGAAAACCTTATTATTATTAACTACATATGTAGATATACATTCGAAATAAAATATTTTGGGATGTGCTTTAAGTAAAACTAAGTCCCTGAAACGTAAGATATTAGAACACAAATTTAAATTAATTAAGAAGGTAAATTTTAATCTGTATAAAAGAAATTCAAAAATTTTAACTACATCTATATCATTTACAAACAAGTATAAACAAACTTAATTGTTATTCGTTTTGTAATTACAAACCTATTCATTCGGAAACTCAAGCGCCATAAATTGTAGGTTGTGTGACTTTAGACCTCAAGGGAAATTACAGACACGTTGACTTTGTTTGGGCTCAGATCTCTTGAGTGGGCAATCAAACGCTCATGGGTTTCTTTTGATTGTTTTAAACATTATAGTCGGTTATATTTTTATTTATAGTGTTACATGTATTACACCCGTAATGTGTATACATGTCAATTTTGTATTCAGATTACAGAATACATGCTTTCATGATAATTGTCATATAAGTCTCATGATGTATAGATTACTGTTATACCTTCGATAGATTACTGGGATATCTTCGATAGATTAGTTGCGAATGGTCAGAACGAAGTGATCTTTTTTTTATAACACGTTAAAATTGTCAGACTACCTCCTGGAACTATAATGTGTTACTGACGTTGAATACCTCGTCACAAGAAATATAGTTACGTTGAAAAATCTATAAATTATAAACTATTGCTGTTTGAATTATTGTAAATTAAAGCTCTATTTAACGTCAACCTCTTCCGTACGTTATATCTCATATACTACATAGCAACCTATAAAATGATATATTGACGTTTCGTTGGTCTAAATATGTGTCATAATACTCCATATGCCCTTCAATTCATGTGCCTGGTAGCATGAGGTACAATCTTGTAAACCAATCGAGTAACAAGAATACGATTTTTATAGTAGTTGTAAGGAATGTAATACATATTTAATGCGGCGTATGGACAGTGAAATTCAACATATTGTGCAGGAAATCATGCTTCTCAGAATATACAACATATAAACTCATAAAGTACAATCTTGAAAAACACACACACACACACACACACAATCTATAACATATGATTGTATATGTGCTTAATAATTATAGTCAGTTAGGTAGGTTTAAATGTTGTAATATAGCCTACACGCACGTTACATCTAGATTGATTTATTTATTCAATATCTACCATACATTTAAACTAATAGTCAATATCATTCAGTCCTAATGTAGACTAATTTCTAATGTTTTTAAGCTTTGAAAATTTAACCTTTGTGTAAATAGTGTCTGTCCTGCCTTACATAATTGGCCGTTTGTCCATATGTATCCACTTAAATTGATTTTGTCTGTTTTGATAAACAATTTTGATATCAAAAATACTGAGAAAATTGAGTGAGTATCAATCCATGTAATCTCCAATCAGAATAATTTTAACAATGCGAACTGAGTAGCTTATTTATCTGCTTGAAGTAGAAAAAATCTGTCTTCAAGAACTATTGAGTCATTTAAGCGGTCTTTTAATTTTTCTAAATCAACAGTTATCATTACATAATACGATGTATATCAAACATTTAAAAATAAATTACGACGATTTTATTGTATTTTTGCACAAAAACTATTTTTTTAGCTCATACTTGACACATAAAAATAAATATTTTGAACTTAAATATTAATAATGTTTCAGACTTTTATTTGTAGTACTTTTCCAGAAGTATCAAAAACCGAGTTTTTTCGCGAAACATCTTTCTAATGTAAGCAAGAAATACTACACGTCTAGCAGTCTATAAAAAGTAATACAATAACTCCAGTACCGCATAAGGTTTGCTAAAAAGCCTTAAAGTAAATCGTTTATAAACTGTTAAGTCATTACAAAGATAATATATCTAATTCAAGAGAACAAACTACAAACAGACAAAACAATCAACATTAGACAAAAATATCCACTTTAACAATTAAATTTAGAGAGTGTTAGGGTCATTATTGTACTTGGGCCCAATAATACTTTATTAAGTGATTTAGTTACCTATATTTTGGAACTGGTATCAAGCACAACTATCACTAGTAATAAATTTGATTATTCCTTTGTACTGTACAAAACAAAGTATACATAGTGAGTTACATTGAATAATTGCAACCTAGCATTGAATATACGTTAATGAAATAAAAAATTTAATTCGTTGGTCTAGTAATAACATTTTTAAAAGGCATATTTTTATTGAAAGATTTAGTGTTAACCTCAACTTTATAATAAATAACGCATTATATGCTGGATATCATTATAATATCCCTTTAAAAACAATTTTTTTATTTTATTGCATTCTTAATCCGTTCTTACTATTCATGAATTCATTTAACTTGACAAAATTGAAATTTTAGTTTAGTCTGGTCTAATATGACACATTCCAAATCCCATACTGAAAATTTTAAACTACAGTAAGTATTTGTTTTGATAAAGTATTATTTGTTTTTAATATGTATTGTAAGAAATTTTTCATAAACTGTAACTGGTTGATTTGTGATATTGTTGTTTGTTTAATCGGTTTGGATCAAATTACAGTACGAGTATGAAGAAAAGAGATATGCAAAGTATTAAGACATTTGTACAGAAATGATTAGCTAAAATTAAATTAACTACATTAGAAATGTTTTAGTAGAACGATATTTTAACAAATAGCTAGTGTTTACGGTGCAGTAGTAACTATTTAACAACAGATGTGATAAAGATTTTGTGTCTGATATTAACTTTTACTAGTATATAATGCTATAATCTACAGTTAAAATTTCAAAGAAAATAACCTATAAGAGGTAACTTTGTTAATGAAGGTTAAAAAAGTTGACAAAGAGGTTGCTATTAGGAACTTTTGGCATATCACTAATAAATCATTTAACAATCATTCATGTGCCATCTGATTGGCCAATCATAATCATGCGATATTAGAGCTGTGATTGGAAACCTGACCCTGCTCGCCTTTACTCGCCTTATAAAAGTGTTTGTAAGAGTACGTAATATTTTTTTTAAATGATTTAAATTCGAGCTATCTTGGGTAAGTAAACAAAGCCGCCTTTGCAAATAGAATGCGAATTTGCTGAACTAATTAAGGAGGAGAGAGACCTTGTTGCCCCTTTAACTTCCCATTACCGACCGCAGCGGTTTATACTCACCTTACCACACCCAGGATTGTTACATGTCCCTGAGCCTAATTTGCGCTGCAATAGAGATATTATAAATCAATGTAATTGCAAATTTATTAAAAATCGTTCTCATCAATACCGGTTTATGTTACAATCTTTTAAAAAATTGAACAACCCTCAGATTAGTAAATTTAGCATTAACTTTGGTCTATATTATTTATTGCTAATTATAAAAATGTTTAAAATTTCGAGTTTGACTTGAGAAAATTCCACTCTACGGTTTTTCTTATCCGCCCCATAGCTTACAATATCTTCAAATACACATTCACTGTGATAATTTTGGACAACATATGCAAACAAGTTAAGAGAGATTACTCATGTTAAACACATTTAATATTCCAAATTAAGTAGCGCATTTTTATTAATATCCATGCCTTCGTTTTTGAACAAAGAATTCAGCATTTTGTTTTATTTTGGTTTCAAATTCATCCTTTGAGAGACTTTTTAAGATTTAAAAAAAATGTCGATTAGGAACATGTGTGATTTCAAAGACCTCAAACGTTGCCAGGATACCTTCAATGTTCTTTACCCCCCGTTTCTTATGTATGTATGAAGTATCGGTGTTCACGGTGTTTTATTCAAACTATATTTCTAATGTATGTCTTCAGTTACTACGTCTTAGTAATTTATGTAAAACAAGTAATATTACACATTAAGAATCGTAAACTACAAATTCTGACGGATGAAAGTTTTAAATTAGTTAACTCATTCAACATTTTGTTTGCCTCTATCTCTGTACATGTGTCGTGACGTGACCTCGGCTAGTATGTAGGTGATTTAGTAGTAACAACACTTATAAAACACAAGGAATACAAATTTTTGACCACCCAGTTATCTATTTTTCACGGTATATGTATCATGGTAAAAACCTCGTAGTGAAAAAATTATATTATCAGTAACTGCTATTATAGGCATCTGGTAGAGATTATATGATATACATTTTAAGAATATTAATTAATCTCTTTGCAATTCAGTTTTGTATTATTACATTTTCCACTAATTTAGTTTTAAAAGCATGTGGTTATTTTCGCAGTAAACTCTGTAACAAACTGTAAAGCCGGCAATTCAGTGCTGCACTCTAACGTATTAGAGAGAAAGCTTATGCGGTAGGCAGATCACAATTCTTCGTACTCCTAATAAATCACATCCCAAAATTAGATCATGCTTCTTCGCGATGCTACCTACAGTAGCATTTTAACTCTGGAAGATGCTCGATATACGAGTATACGACCTGGTTTTTGTAATCTATGTTTTATCTATATGTAAGGTTCGTGAGCTTTGAAGTCGTTTCAATTTCAATGTTGGTAACTTATATCAAAAATAGCCTCCTTTTTAACACAGGAAATACCAGTATCAGTGGTTCTTTTTAATCCCGTGTGTGTTCAGGATTTCTACATGCGCTTCCTGAAAAAAACACCTGTTGGTTTGTAACCATCAAGTTGCCCTTATCAATGGGTGCACATCCTTCATAATTTCATTAGGCTTTTATCTAGGCTCCTATCTGCCAGATTCTCAGAATTTACAATTCAATGTTACCTCATTCTTTCGATGATCCTTTCTAATTTTTAAATTTATTTTGCTGTACGCATAAGAAAATACTCCAGGCTCTAGAATGTTACAAAATGTTTATGTTAGTCAGGGCACTTGTATTACTAATAATATGGAAAAAAAATTTTAGCAGTAACATTTATGTTATATATTGCCCTTCAATTCATGTGCCTGGTAGCATGAGGTACAATCTTGTAAACCAATCGAGTAACAAGAATACGATTTTTATAGTAGTTGTAAGGAATGTAATACATATTTAATGCGGCGTATGGACAGTGAAATTCAACATATTGTGCAGGAAATCATGCTTCTCAGAATATACAACATATAAACTCATAAAGTACAATCTTGAAAAACACACACACACACACACACACAATCTATAACATATGATTGTATATGTGCTTAATAATTATCGTCAGTTAGGTAGGTTTACGTTGGTTTAAATGTTGTAATATAGCCTACACGCACGTTACATCTAGATTGATTTATTTATTCAATATCTACCATACATTTAAACTAATAGTCAATATCAGTCAGTCCTAATGTAGACTAATTTCTAATGTTTTTAAGCTTTGAAAATTTAACCTTTGTGTAAATAGTGTCTGTCCTGCCTTACATAATTGGCCGTTTGTCCATATGTATCCACTTAAATTGATTTTGTCTGTTTTGATAAACAATTTTGATATCAAAAATACTGAGAAAATTGAGTGAGTATCAATCCATGTAATCTCCAATCAGAATAATTTTAACAATGCGAACTGAGTAGCTTATTTATCTGCTTGAAGTAGAAAAAATCTGTCTTCAAGAACTATTGAGTCATTTAAGCGGTCTTTTAATTTTTCTAAATCAACAGTTATCATTACATAATACGATGTATATCAAACATTTAAAAATAAATTACGACGATTTTATTGTATTTTTGCACAAAAACTATTTTTTAGCTCATACTTGACACATAAAAATAAATATTTTGAACTTAGATATTAATAATGTTTCAGACTTTTATTTGTAGTACTTTTCCAGAAGTATCAAAAACCGAGTTTTTCGCGAAACATCTTTCTAATGTAAGCAAGAAATACTACACGTCTAGCAGTCTATAAAAAGTAATACAATAACTCCAGTACCGCATAAGGTTTGCCAAAAAAGCCTTAAAGTAAATCGTTTATAAACTGTTAAGTCATTACAAAGATAATATATCTAATTCAAGAGAACAAACTACAAACAGACAAAACAATCAACATTAGACAAAAATATCCACTTTAACAATTAAATTTAGAGAGTGTTAGGGTCATTATTGTACTTGGGCCCAATAATACTTTATTAAGTGATTTAGTTACCTATATTTTGGAACTGGTATCAAGCACAACTATCACTAGTAATAAATTTGATTATTCCTTTGTACTGTACAAAACAAAGTATACATAGTGAGTTACATTGGATAATTGCAACCTAGCATTGAATATACGTTAATGAAATAAAAAATTTAATTCGTTGGTCTAGTAATAACATTTTTAAAAGGCATATTTTATTGAAAGATTTAGTGTTAACCTCAACTTTATAATAAATAACGCATTATATGCTGGATATCATTATAATATCCCTTTAAAATTTTTTTTTTATTTTATTGCATTCTTAATCCGTTCTTACTATTCATGAATTCATTTAACTTGACAAAATTGAAATTTTAGTTTAGTCTGGTCTAATATGACACATTCCAAATCCCATACTGAAAATTTTAAACTACAGTAAGTATTTGTTTTGATAAAGTATTATTTGTTTTTAATATGTATTGTAAGAAATTTTTCATAAACCTGTAACTGGTTGATTTGTGATATTGTTGTTTGTTTAATCGGTTTGGATCAAATACAGTACGAGTATGAAGAAAAGAGATATGCAAAGTATTAAGACATTTGTACAGAAATGATTAGCTAAAATTAAATTAACTACATTAGAATGTTTTTAGAACGATATTTTAACAAATAGCTAGTGTTTACGGTGCAGTAGTAACTATTTAACAAAAAAATAACAATCAGATGTGATAAAGATTTTGTGTCTGATATTACTTTTACTAGTATATAATGCTATAATCTACAGTTAAAATTTCAAAGAAAATAACCTATAAGAGGTTAACTTTGTTAATGACGGTTAAAAAGTTGACAAAGAGGTTGCTATTAGGAACTTTTGGCATATCACTAATAAATCATTTAACAATCATTCATGTGCCATCTGATTGGCCAATCATAATCATGCGATATTAGAGCTGTGATTGGAAACCTGACCCTGCTCGCCTTTACTCGCCTTATAAAAGTGTTTGTAAGAGTACGTAATATTTTTTTTAAATTATTTAAATTCGAGCTATCTTGGGTAAGTAAACAAAGCCGCCTTTGCAAATAGAATGCGAATTTGCTGAACTAATTAAGGAGAGAGACCTTGTTGCCCCTTTAACTTCCCATTACCGACCGCAGCGGTTTATACTCACCTCACCACACCCAGGATTGTTACATGTCCCTGAGCCTAATTTGCGCTGCAATAGAGATATTATACTTTAAAATCAATGTAATTGCAAATTTATTAAAATCGTTCTCATCAATACCGGTTTATGTTACAATCTTTTAAAAAATTGAAACAACCCTCAGATTAGTAAATTTAGCATTAACTTTGGTCTATATTATTTATTGCTAATTATAAAAATGTTTAAAATTTCGAGTTTGACTTGAGAAAATTCCACTCTTACGGTTTGTCTTATCCGCCCCATAGCTTACAATATCTTCAAATACACATTCACTGTGATAATTTTGGACAACATATGCAAACAAGTTAAGAGAGATTACTCATGTTAAACACATTTAATATTCCAAATTAAGTAGCGCTTTTTTATTAATATCCATGCCTTCGTTTTTGAACAAAGAATTCAGCATTTTGTTTTATTTTGGCTATGTATTTTATGTAATTACATATAGGTTTTTTGTGTTAAATAACTGTTTCAAATTCATCCTTTGAGAGACTTTTAAGATTTAAAAAAAATGTCGATTAGGAACATGTGTGATTTCAAAGACCTCAAACGTTGCCAGGATACCTTCAATGTTCTTTACCCCCCGTTCTTATGTATTTATGAAGTATCGGTGTTCACGGTGTTTTATTCAACTATATTTCTAATGTATGTCTTCAGTTACTACGTCTTAGTAATTTATGTAAAACAAGTAATATACACATTAAGAATCGTAAACTACAAATTCTGACGGATGACAGTTTTAAATTAGTTACTCATTCAACATTTTGTTTGCCTCTATCTCTGAACATGTGTCGTGACGTGACCTCGGCTAGTATGTAGGTGATTTAGTAGTAACAACACTTATAAAACACAAGGAATACAAATTTTGACCACCCAGTTATCTATTTTCACGGTATATGTATCATGGTAAAACCTCGTAGTGAAAAAATATATTATCAGTAACTGCTATTATAGGCATCTGGTAGAGATTATATGATATACATTTTAAGAATATTAATTATATCTCTTTGCAATTCAGTTTTGTATTATAACATTTTCCACTATTTAATCTCTAATTAAAAGGTTTTAAAAGCATGTGGTTATTTTCGCAGTAACTCTGTAACAAACTGTAAAGCCGTCAATTCAGTGCTGCACTCTAACGTATTAGAGAGAAAGCTTATGCGGTAGGCAGATCACAATTCTTCGTACTCCTAATAAATCACATCCCAAAATAGATCATGTTTCTTCGCGATGCTACCTACAGTAGCATTTTAACTCTGGAAGATGCTCGATATACGAGTATACGACCTGGTTTTTGTAATCTATGTTTATCTATATGTAAGGTTCGTGAGCTTTGAAGTCGTTTCAATTTCAATGTTGGTAACTTATATCAAAATAGCCTCCTTTTTAACACAGGAAATACCAGTATCAGTGGTTCTTTTAATCCCGTGTGTGTTCAGGATTTCTACATGCGCTTCCTGAAAAACACCTGTTGGTTTGTAACCATCAAGTTGCCCTTATCAATGGGTGCACATCCTTCCTAATTTCATTAGGCTTTTATCTAGGCTCCTATCTGCCAGATTCTCAGAATACAATTCAATGTTACCTCAGTCTTTCGATGATCCTTTCTAATTTTTAAATTTATTTTGCTGTACGCATAAGAAAATACTCCAGGCTCTAGAATGTTACAAAATGTTATGTTAGTCAGGGCACTTGGGTTACTAATAATATGGAAAAAATTTTAGCAGTAACATTTATGTTATAAAATAGTATTACAGACTCACATTACATATTTCAGATCCATACAAAGGTAGGCCTGAGACGGCCCTTCATTCATTCCTTCCCCTCACGAAATCCATGTCCTTTGCCGTATTCACGAGATGTTGCTATTCGCTGAATCAAGTCGTAATAATGACATGGACATTTTTGTATATGAATGTTCTGTTAGATTCCTAATTTGGCCGGCTGCATGGTTTGTTTTAACATTACATCTGCTGGTGTCATTGTATTCTTTTATATATTTATGTTGTCTCCTTTTTTTCTACGATTACATTTGACTGAGTAATAAATGCAACAATCACCTTATTTTTAAGAAAATCACACATGGTATGGAGAAAACATGTTAATGATCGAAACAGAGTGTACGACAGAAAAATCATTAATTGTTATCAAACATGTTATCATTATATTATACTTTGAAATTTGTATTTAAAAAAGTAAAAATCACAATACTCATAAAACTCATAAACATAATCTCAAACCATATAATTACAGATAGTGATAAGCTACAATTACTATTAGCAATATACCTGTAATCATAAATCTATTGTATTATCTCTATGATAGTATCTTGAACAAATATATTTAAAACGAGAATAATACAGTTGAAACTCAGCCATTTGGTGTAAAAGTCAGTATTAATGTTTTTTTTTATATAAATTTTATAATCTCTAATGTGTAAATGTTATTAAGAACAACCTATAAGCCTTCGGAACAAACAAAATTAGCGTTTGAATAGAAAACACCATTAAATCAGTTTTAGACATCGATAGCTTTTTGCATTTCTTTAGTATGTTATGTTATTTACTTCAGAAAACACATAAAGTAGTATGCACGTATTACAGTATATTAGTGACATTTATTTCTACCATATAAACGAATCATTAAATTCAATATATTCAATAAACAGCACTCATTTACATCAAAAATATATTCAAAAAGCAAACGAAGACTATGCTCTAACAATATAAATTACACGTATAAATCGTTCGAAGAAATAAAGGTGGCAGAATGAAGAGACTGATCCAATAAAGGTTCAACTTCAGTGACAGAAAGAAGGTAGGGCCTGTCTTACGTGATACTCAAGAGTTAGGATTGGAATGATTTCTTTGTGCTTTAGACGACGGACGAGGTAGAGAGATGGCTACTTTTGTCTTTGCTTTGACCAGTTTCAGTCAAACCTTTCACAACTGTTTGACTGTTACGTAAAACTAATTATCTTAGGTTATCGTAATTATTATACAATGTTGTCAACACATACATTTTTCAAATTTAAGGGAAATAAAATAATATAATCTCGTAAAAATAATAGAAAATGAACTAATACTGATTATCGAATATATACTATAATAATAGTATGATGGTTCTATGCAAGTAACTTTCTTGGCGTACACAGTTAAAATTTTCCTAATAAGTATTTCCCATAAAATATATTTCTACTACATTTACAAGAATACCACTTTGTAAAAATTACATTGTTTAGAATTAAGAAATCAACAGTGGTACTACTAACCAACTAACAGTAACAGTAACAGGTATTGCTCATAGTAATAGATCTTGAGTGGAGTTTACTGGTATATGAAAAAAATTATTTTTTAGAAATAAAAAATAATTAGCGTATATTGATATTATTTTTAATTCCCTCACATTTTATTTAAACCTAGAGCACTGTTTATAATAATTGAAAATTAAAAATACACTTTAAGGTAATTTAAATTTAAATTTTATTGGCATCATTTCACTTACTTATGAATAATAAATGAGATTAACTGTAAAATTTAGCCTTTTTTCAAATAAATTACTATATAATGATCATGGAAATTTTCATTTAAGGATACCAATTATGTCAGTGATATAAATACCACTTAAAATAACTTATGTAACAAAAACTGTTTATTATAGTCTTAATAGTATACCTGTGTACTTATTAGTAATTGTAACTGCTGGTAATATCGTCACGTTTAAAAAGAAAACAGAGAAATATTATATTTTTAATTTTAAAATTTCCAGTATTTATTTATTGGATTATTAATTTATGCACTTAATAATTAAACTGTCTATAATATTTTAATATGTTAACACCATTCACCAGAAACAGTCCTTGTACTTTCATGGAGAAGGTTTCAGCGACAAGTCTAATGCCAGTAGAAGACGCACGCTTGAACACCAAAGTTTAACGCACTGGTAACTGGATTAATTATAAATTACTGCCTGAAACACAGCGGTGTGTGAGAAGGATATATTCTTATTTTCCATCAGAAACAATATTGTTGAAAATAATTTATTATTGAAATATGGGTTGTGTATTTTCTTGGCGTTGTCGGAGTCTAGTAGTCGAGGGTCTGGACGTATTTTTTTCTGTCTGTTTGTCTGCACAATGTCTCAAGAAAACTGCGTGGTCATTGCTCCTATTGGCGTATGGAATTTGATTGAGCGTTAACAAAAGTTTCTACATTTGTTTTATTGCTAAAAATGAAAATTTCTGAATAAATTAATACTTTAGTAAACTGAATACTTAATAATAAAATTTTAATTCATACGAAGTAGAATACATATAACCTAATGGCAGAATGAATAGGCTTCAAATTTAAAATACAACTTCATTGTAGACTGTCACGTAACACGTGGTGTAGCATACTCGTACGTAAATGTTTAATGTACATTATTAATTAACATATAACTTTACTATTGATTTTTATATCCACAAATTTTCTACAATTTTAAAAACAAAGGATATTTTTGTCTACAACTAGTAAGGTTAATGAAAAGGATAAATAATATTATATTACATTCTGAAATGAAGTAAATATTACAAAATAATATTTATTTAGTAACTATATCCGTGAGTAGCAAATATTATTAGACTAAATGTCGAAAGGTTTTTAAGCACCGGTAATTAATTCCATTAATTAGGCTTCCCAAGCGTGTAGGGGAGGGGCAGCAAACTGCAATGGGCCGAAATAATTAGTGCGGAGTTTAATACTGAAGTGGGTTTCAATAAATGATTGCCAGCATCAATTTAAGCGTATATTGGAACGTTCGATAAGATTAATTTTAATTCCATCGTTCCTTTATATCTTCAGCTTCATCGAAATCATTTCCGTCTCTATAAGCTTGCATATCGTGTTCTATTAAACTGGAAAATTGTCTTTGTAAATAAGGAAAATATTGCAAACTCAGTTTAATCCATCACTGATCTGTAATGGAGGCATCAATGGAGTTTTTCGTAGCCAGTGCTTTAATTCGTGAGAGGATGGGTGAAATATCTGGGTAATATTCAAATTTACATTATATAATAAAAATAAATAATATATCATCGTCTTTTTTAAAAGTTTGCTCCTACTTATACAACCTTTTTATAGTAATGGTATTTAATAGCTCACACATATCACTCCTGTCAGAATACAAAATCTATGTTTTATTTCAATAAATACTTGCAAGTGACACAACGCTAAAGATCAGGTTGAGCATAAACTAATTTTCTCATATTTTTTTATTTCTGTCAAATTATTTTTGTATGCGAAGTTTTTGGATTTAAGAATGCGTACCTTGTGTTAAACCGACTGTTTATAAAATAAAACCATAAACTAATTATCGAATCTGATGAGAACTAATTTCACCACAACGCGCTTAGGTATATTCATTTAATTATCAATCAATTTGCAAAAATAATTTCATAGATTTAATGGTAATTGTAATTAGTGGTCTCAGTGAATTTTATGAAATTACCAAACGAGTAAAACGTGCCACTAGATAGTGCTTCAGTCGAGCTATAATTTGATTATGGTTACAGCGTAATTGTGTTCATATTGCCATCCTTGCTGTTTTAGAATTTGATTTTGGCTACGCACTTCTGCTAAAATACAAATAGTCCTGTTTACAGCATATTAAATATGAAATAAATAATGACATCGATCAAAAGATGATATTACGTCATTCCGGTCCTCTTTGGTGGCGCCGATCCAGGGTCCTAGAAAGGATTATCCGGTGGTTTGATAAAATGCTGGAGGTGGCTATTGCTGGTTAGACTTGGTGACTGTCGATCGCACAAACAAGATTGTCAACGTCATGGTCATCGACGAGGACGGTTGGCTGTCTGTGACAGCGGTTAGGGAGAGGCTGCTCGAGTACGAGTCGCTTTGGCTGAGCTTAAGCAAATATTAATACGGTGTGTTTTGATCATTTTACTAGACTGAGTAGTATCTCCTCATTACAGTTGTTGTTGAGAAATATATTACCTGGATATTTTTAGTTGTCGTTGCAACGTGCGTTTTTCATTACACCATTAATCCTATATCAGGTAAGAAATGTAAAACTATTTTTAAAATAAGTAACCTTTTCAGAAATAATTTGGTTTGATATAAACTTATTTGAATGCATCAACTAACCATTACCACATTAAAAACACTATTAAATTAATTACGTGAGAAAATAGATATAAATGTTTTAAAATATGTTCTAAACTTTCTCTAAAAATTTAATGAAAGTATTCTTAGTGCAACTTAATACAAAATGTATTGGTTGATATTAAATAAATATAGTAATGAATTAAGAATTTTTTATTTCAATTCCTATTAACCTGTACTTGGTTATCCACCAAATAAACAGCTTCTTTGTGTATAGTTTATTTTGTAAGATACAAAAATATAATTGATAATGGAAATTCAGACATTTGCTATCGTTATAATTTACAAAATGTGTGACAATACCTTTCGTGGGTACGTAATGGCAGTGACCCATTATGGCTTGTGCTGGGGTTATGTGTGCTCGTGCTTGTGACACGTGGATTGGCAATACCTGGGTTAATCTTCTCCTGTCTGAGATTCAACCTGCTATTGAATATGAAGTTTTTTATAGTTTTGGTGACATTGCATTGCCGCATGTTATTGGTTTTAAGCACTTTTTTATGAATTAAATTACTCACACCTAATGAAAACGGTAGATTTCAATCCTTAAACTGTGTCATACATTTAGTAACTCGTAAACGATGTAAGATGTCCGAAATCCTACTATCGTTTCAAAAATTGCTAATGAAGACTCCTTTGAAATTTCTTACAGTCCAGCCTAGACATAAATGTCAAGGTAAATTGCAGGGATTGTATAATATTTTCAAACATTCTCAGTTTCTTGTACAATTGTAACCTCTAAGGTATAGTAGTGGGAAAGATATAGTGAGATAAAGCTCACTGAACCGATCGATTTTCATAAGTTTATAACTCTATAATCCAAAATTATCCGTCCCTGGGAACGACGAGACACAAGATACAAGATAGCGACGTCGACTACGCTACATTGAGATAAGAATTCCGAATGGAATTTGGATCACCCACCGATTGCATTGCAATTTCTCTCTGTACTTTTCCCTGCCCAATAAACGTTTGCATTATCTACACAAATGAGCTTAACCTAAAATGATACTAAACTAAAATAATCTGGGTAATTTATTAACCCAAACAAAATATCAGTTTGTAATATAAGAATTTCAGATTTTTTTTATAAACATGCCAATCGAATACACTATCATGATGGAATATATTTGGAAGAAATTTTTTGATGCTTTTTCTGTCATGGCCCTCAGAAACTAACACCATTGTACTACAAAATTATGCATTTAATACTTGAAAAAAATGTTGATATATATATATATATATATATATATATATATAAAACTTTCACTTTTGTACATTCATTAAAAATTTTCCAGATTGCGTACGAAAAAATAATAGGAAGGAAACGATTATATCTCACACAATGTTTGGAATGTTTGAGAACTTCAATAACGTTTGCAGAAATCTATTTCACTAAATACATCTAGAAAAATGCTTTGAAATATTCATGTAACATTTTTTTCTAAAAATTTTTTTACTAAATGATATTATTATGGTTCGAGAACAGTGGTTGTTAAAATATCGGTAAAGGGATGATTTATATCAGTTTATCTCGCCACAAACAAGAATAAAAAGTGTTGGTATGCTAAGGCTAATTTTACAAGTTGTGTATTTAATTGTTTTTTGTTTTATGTTACATTAAGTTTTTAGATGCCAGCAGTATAATAGATTTGGAGTTTACACAGTAAAATTAAGTAATAAGTAATTTTGATTGCAAATTTAATGCCTTCTTCGTTTAAATCAATCAAATGCACGTTAGTAAAAACATTACAGCTTAAAAAATTATTTTGTCTTGTAAGATTTAAAATTGAAGGATCATTTCTAAAATCTTGTTAGTATTTGATGGTAAATTTCGACTAGTTAAATAAAAAGCTTTTAAAACCATAAATATATCCATACAACGTAACGGAAAAACTCCATAAAATCAAAACATGAATGAGATGGGTTTCTTATTTATTACTTTAAAATTAGTTTTAACTTAATTTAAACTTGTTTTATTGTGTATTTATACGTTCCACTCCAAGAAATTATAGCGTATTCTAATCTACTATTTACTAATGCAAAATATAAACAGCGCCGAACTTGGATTAGATATACGTTCCACAAACGGGAAAAAAAGACTATTGACTGTTATGAGTTTTGATTTTAGTGTAATGATATGTGTTTTACTGCTTAATTCACTATCTATAATTACACTGAAATATTTTTCTTCTTTAGTAGCCTTGATTTTCGAACAATTTCAAGGGTATTAACCATCTAAACATTTATAAATAATTTGATTATTAAATTCAATGAACCCTCTTAAGCTAAAATTAGTTCGGTTTGATTTTTGTGTGCTGAGAATCAATTTATGTTTTTCAAAAACCACCATTTCAATGTATTCAGATCACTTTTCTCTCAGATTCTTCACACTTCTCACTTATACAGTAGACACCCGTGTCATCCGCAAATGTGGTGATTTGGCCAATTTTTATGAAGCATTACAAAGGTCATTGGCATATATACTCGTAAGAAACAAATTTGGTCTAAATACCGATCCCTAGGAGGACTTCGTGCCTAACTACACCAATTTTACTTAGAAGACCAATGATTTTAATACATTGTCTCCAGTTTTGTAAGTAGCTGGAAAACCAAGCATGAGTTACCCCACAAATTCCTCAATTGCATAATTTCTTTAATAGAATGGCATGGTTGACTGTATCAAATGTATATCTAGGAAGAGCTCACACACACACATATCATTAGTAATTCCTTCATTTAATTTGCTAACAAAATCTAAAACAGCTCGTTTTCTATTCATTCCTTCTCGAAACCCATACTGATTATTGCTAAAAAATCATATTTTAAAAGCTAATAAGATTTTTTCCACTACTTTTATATAATTTTGAAAAAAAAAACATTAAAATAATACAATTGGGTGGAAATTAAAACAATTGTTAAGCGGTTTACCTTTATAAATGTTTATTACAACAGTTGTTTTAAGACTCTGATGAAAAATTACCGTCCGATTCATTATTAACTTCCGAAATACCTTGCAGCTCAGTACAGTTCCTGCACGAATACTGTACCAAGTCGTGTCCCTTTTTTCCAGATCAAAAATTGTTTTCTTTTAAAACTTTATCAGATTTTAAATCGTCAATAAATTTTAAATTTTTTATCAATCTTGGAATACAAGTTTCAGTGTTCTCTATGCAATAAACCGTAAGACTCATTAAAATCACTTATACGTTTCCTTTGCTAATCGCGCATTTCACTGAAACCATACAATATGAAGTCCTTATGAGTCGTAGTCCTCTGGCGTTATCGTACCTGCACTAGTTTTCAGTCTTATACTCTTCCGTCGTACTTGGCCAGCACTTCCAAACAGTGTTCTGCTTCTCCAAATTAGCTAAATCCGCGGGAGCTATACTAACGCGGTTTGCACATGTTCCACAGTCCCTGCACGATAATTTTTCCTGACTTTTTTTAACTAGATAAGCACACTTTGCAATTAGAAATATTTTTAAAAACTTATATAAAAAGTCTCAAACTGTCACTGACAATATATAATGGCAAGGAACACGGGGATACTTAACGATAGCCACTAATGCACGGGAACACAGATAGGAGAATTCTTTTTGAATTCTGACTCATCACTGTCATAACCGTTAATCTCAAGCCATGTCCCCTCAGAAGGAGGGAAAACCAGCTCTGAACCAGCTTCTCCAGTCAAAACAGGCAGGGTGTTGCACACCCTTACGTCTAGGCCGCCAAAAATCTTGGACTCTTAAGGAACGGATATTACCGACCCCTCTCTCTCTTTTAATCCAGTTTATTTTTCAAATCTGATTCAAAACTTCAGCTAAGAGCAACTACGCTACGCATTATTTCTCATTTTAACATAACTAATTATTGAGAAACTTTCAGAATTAGAACTCCAACTCCAACTTAAATTATCTCATACATAAGTCTGTTATGGATATGGTCTCAATATCTTTTTATTTATTTACAAAACACACAGCTCTAATTTAATGTTAGATGTTAATGTTATAGGTTTAGTGTCTTCAACAATCCGAAATATACTCATATACTTAAATCTGTAATTCTTTTAATAAACTAAGTATAGTTTATTATTTGGATCTCTCCAGGAATGATTGCACTGAACGTTTGAGATAAATATAACATACAAGAGATATATACCACCTTGTACATATGTACGTTTAAAGGACACTATATTTATACGTATCTAATATTCTGAATGATCGGACCGCTAGTTTTAACACTATTCAGTAATACAAAGTTACGAAAGAGAGACTTCTAGATAACCTAAATTATTTGTAGTGAATAATTATTTGTAGTGAAAGCGAGGTCCTGTTATAACTCAACCGCACAGTATTTTATGTCTGTACGTTTATGTGCTAATTCCTAGATTTTTTTAAATTATACATGTATAATAATTAGGCTGCTTTAATATAAGTTTTTAATTCATCGGATCAAAATTGTTTACATTTAAAATGTTTCTCCTGACAGACTATACTACAATATTTGTCGTATCATATAGATGTTCTAATCTAATCATTCCCGTTTTCAGGGTGATAGTTTAAATCTTATTAATAAGAATCAATAGGACTTTCAGTGTTTTCGGCCTTTTATTAGGTCATAAAACTTCTCCAGCCACAATAAAATGTAGGCCTGAAGGTTTTGAACGTATTCCTAAATCTTACACGCGTATATTTTAGAACAGCCAAATAATGTCTGTTATGTATCGCTTAAGCTTTTATAACACCTGGTACTTTTCATTTGTGAGTCAACATTAGTATACATTATAAAACAGTGAAAATCTAAGGAACGAATTGTCGGATAGTTCTTAAAACCTATTTTATCAAATAACCCTGCGTTTTCTTTAATTCAAGATGTCCTAATCATTATATGACCATTACTTTGTTGCTACTTTAGCAAATGAAGATATACAAAACTAAGAATAAGCTAGTGTGGCTATAGAAAATCCTATTTGAAGAGTATTACATGTTAATTTTATTGTCATTTAAACATAAATAAAATTCTTATTTCAATAGCATATACCTATCAACAATATTTATTATAAAATCCAATACAAAAGTTAGAAAAATAAATTTATTCAGTATTTGCAAAGGAAAAATGTACATACTACTTGCATTACGTCATTTACAAAGCAGTTTAACATTCCTATTGACTGAATGTTCAGGGCCAATTATATCCTAGAACAATCAGTAATTTTGGCGGAGAAATCTTCATTTAGATTATTAGAAAGTCATTGATTTGCAAGCAAAAACAGACACGATTTTTTTAGCCTAAGTAGTTGTATGGGTAAATAAGTATTATTGGTAGTTTTTCCTACACAAATTTCTTATAGTTAAATCTGCAACTGTTAATGGTAAGGCTTCCCAAACGATTATAACCAGAGAAGTCCGTTTTTTAACCATCCATATTTTTGTTAGTTAGTCCAGATAGTTAGCCTAATTTGGTAAGTTTTATTACATGGCAATAAATAGAAATACGAAGCCAGATCAGTATTGATGCGATTATCTCATAAATTAGATGAGGTCTCTTACCCACAGGATTTAAGAGGCTTACGTGCTCGAAAAAGCAACTTAACGGTAAAATAGTGGTGATAGTACTTAACGTACTGAATATTTTATGTCAAAATAAGAATACGAATAAATAGTAGTAACGCATGGGTAACGGTAATGTAATTTTAACGTAAATGTAATGTTTCGGTAAAGTAACTGTAACTCAATCAAACGATAACTTAAGAGTAATTTAATTGGTACGTAATGTAACTAATAGTAACTAATAACCGTAGTGTAACTGGATGGTTTCGAAACGAAACGAAATAAGTAAAATTAAAAACCTAATTGTTAGAGCCTAATTAAATAGAGTACTTTAGAAAATATAATACTAAATAGTGGGGCTCGTGGGGATAAATATGAAATCAATATAACCACATATGCTTGTGAGCATCAATCAGCATGAGTTGGAATCCTAAGGTTTATTTTCTCTGTAGGAAGGAGCAGAAAACAGGAATAGTTTTGTGGCAGAGGAGAGGAGTTTGTGGTACACTTCACGTTAAACTAGCCGGGAGGTGGTGTTGGAAATTGTTCTGAAAATGTAATATCCGGTCTTAAACTTACCCAACATCAAGCCAAGCGTTTATCCTGCGATAACGTATGAATAATACATGAAGGGTTAGAAGGCAAGAATAGTTCTGTGACAGGTTGGAAGTTTATAGTGGAAAGACAGTTTATTTTTTTTCACGACCCATGTTAGCCCTCGAATGTAATATAATGCTAAAACGAAAAAAGTGTTTTACCAAACTGTTTATCCCTTAATAATAAAATACAAATATTGGACAAATCTGTGGAATAACAATAAATATTGAAATGAGAATTCATTTTTATATTTTAAGAGTAACGACCTGGACGCGGCGTACAAGTAATTAAGATATATAATGTACTGTGTGAGGTTCTAGGATTGCAATAAAGAACAGCTCAAGGGAGAGTGTTGGGCCCCTTTATGTTTTTATTTAAAAATTATAACATTATAGATACCACTTTCACTCCTCTTCAATTGCATACATTTATGATATGGCTTTGTAAGTTCATCTGGCAGCAGATTCCCTCTCAAGATAAAGATTCATAGGTACTTAATAAGGGTGTCAGAATGGTTGATAGCCAAAAACTTGATAAAAGGCCAAAAGTATTCTGCTTTTTGACAAGCCTGATTTATGGGGTATGTTTATTTTGTTCCACCGTAGCCACCAATACTTGTATGGCTGTACATGTTCAAATATAGAAATAGTCGGCAATGTAAAGTATGTAGGAATGCATGTTGATTCTCAGTTAAAATAGGGATTTCACGTAACATACCTGACAAAGAAACTGAGGGAAAACCAATTATGCGTTGTATCACACGAAACAATTTTTGAGCAGCGAATTACTAACACAGTTGTACACGTCATGGTTTGAGAACACAATGAGGTATGGGATTTTACACTATTGTGGTACTTTTAGCTCAGTGTTGCAGCCTGTAGTAATGGGTCAGAGGTATGCTTTGCGAACGGTACGAACAGAGCTAGTTTCTCTTTACACTGATAATAATATTTTAACTTTCAAAAAAGTTTATGACATAAACGTATTGATGTATTATTATATACTCTTGCAGGATTATCCAATTAAGAGGTCGTAGAGGGAAACAAGATCTGCTACATTCACATTTCTCGATATACCAAGTTATATTTACAAAATTTCCAGGCATCAGTATCCCTATGTAGTACATATTTTAAATAAAGGCCTAAATTTAAGAGGAAATGTTTATCTTTTATAATAGAGAATGCATGAAGCTCGTATTGACGATAGTAATACTGAAATTTTATCTGTATTATGTCTCTGTTATTACTATATTTAGTTTGATCCATTGCCATTTGTTAAAATGTTATTTTTGTTATGTAAATGTATTGTAGATATTTTCTTTCTAGGTACATATTATTGATCTTTTTATTGATATACTATTTTGCCTGAACATTAGAAGTAAAAGGAAACACTGTATTGAATTTAAAATTTGGATAGCCTTCTTGAAATTTATAATATTATTGTCCTGACAGAGGTAAGGATTGAGCAAGGAGATGTAGATCGCTACAATATTCCGGCATAATACATCTTGTTACAGCCAAAGCTAGACAACCGTGCAGGAGGTGTCATCTTACACAGACACAAACCTACACTTTACTTCACACCAGCTTATACTGTTTCTAACGGCTGAACTGGTAAATGTGGTGTTCAAGGTATCTATCAATAATCACAGTTATTCCGTATCTTTGGTATCTACATGCAATGAAAATTTGCATTCAAGGAATTTTGAAATTGTGTTATAAATATTTTTGCATTAAATAGTAACACAGCAATACTGATAAGAGATCTAAGTATTTGTACACTTAAACCGCTGGCTCTGGTAAAGAATATCTGAGTACAGTATTGCCATATAGTTATGAAAATTTTATTACCGCTCCTACTAGATTAGGCCATACCTCCATATCATGTATCATGCTTTCCCGCCATATAAACAACTGATAATTGTGGGATTAAGACTGATTGGTGTGGAAAGCGGAGTAACTCGAAATCATGTGGGTTGTCATCCTTATCCGCGCACACGTTACGAATATTTATTTCTGTGTTGTTTGCGATGGTTTAAAGAGATTATTGGGTTCATGTACTATGGTGTAAAGTATAATCATATACTGTTCATGTTTATTTGTTTTATTGTCATTAATACGTGTCGGTGAAAATTGTATGAGTCACAGGAATCTGTTCAGCGGCAACAGAAAGCTCACGCTCATTCGGTAATTGTACAACCTTGTAGGTCTTGTCGTCAGGAGGCGTCTAAGGCCTACTGATTTTCTGATCTCTTCTTCGCACCAACTCAATTATATAGTTATCGCTAGGTGACTTATAACAACGTGGAGGTGCGTTATCCCGGACTATGTCACTTCTCCAGGATTGATTAGTCATGCTTTATTTTCAAATTCATCTTTACTAAACAAACTTATTTCTATGTACCTTTGACAAATATATCTTTTGTTATTTTACAAAGAGCCTTTATTCCTACATTAGATAGACTGTATTTGTTTATGTTTATGTCTGGCAAGTGAGCGCGCGCTATACAAGCTGTAACGTGATGCAGGATTGATATTATCCGACGCTAATCACTAAAAACAGACTTTTAGCTGTTCACTAGAAAATAACAATAACTCGATAGAATACATGAATATCACAATGGAGTATTATAATAATTAATAATATTTAAAATTTTAACAATTCACTTAATTTATTTAGTAATAATGTTGGCCATTGTTTTCATTCCTGGATGTACAAACATTACAAAACGTTAAAAGTAATCAATAAAATAAATAAAAAAGTCAATGCAATAATTTTACAAAGCTGAAGTTTTGTATAATTACCATTTAAGAGTTTTCTATTTTTATAGATGTTTAAAATATCATCAGTTTCATAACAAAAGAAAAGATAAAAATAATCACAATGCCATGTATCACTTGTTACGTCAAGTCTGATCAATGTTTTCCTTATATTAACTCCTGTCTCCTTCATTATTCTACCGGAATACTTACACTTATTGTAGTGATTTCTAATACTGCTGTTTGTATATCAAACTTATTTATAATTAAATATGGATAGCGAGTATAACGTTAAACTTAGCTTTTCGGTTACACATTGGTGCAGAATTTCGGTGTCAGAAATGGCACCTTCTTTTACAGTCCAAAACATTTAGTTACTAATATTTTGTTCTGAATAATGATAGTTTGTGTCCAGATGGAAAATTAATCTTCGAAAGGCGCTCTAGTACCAAAAGTTGTTAAATATTAGGCTTACAGGTGTTTATGAATGAATATACCTATCGAGTACATTTAGAAAAAGCTTTATATGTCTATAAAATTGTTAAGAACCTTAATTTTGATGTAAGCTAAAGGTAACTGAGAAATAAAATAAGTATTTAGAGACATAAATAAAACGTATTCTGATGATCTATGTAATACATAAGAGCATTCTGCACCAGTTAGTATGTAAAGTGTAGAGGAGTATCGGTTATGATTTTTGCTTATATTTACTTATTTGTCTCTTTTATACTTCAGTGATACGAGTTAATAAAAATAGTATATTATTTACTTCTATACATGTTATTACTCTAAACTAAAGCGTACGAATTCTCATATCTATGGTAAACTGTAATACTTTTGGGTATTTTATTGATAATTATTTTTATTTAAATTTTTATCAAAGCAGCCAAGTAATTCGGTAAACTGTGAATAAAATTACAAGTAGTTCTCTACTGAAATTGCTAACCTCACTGAGGGAGTTAAACATTCCATTGAATGGACTTCTATTAGCTTTTAAGATTGCTAATTAATGATTGCCGGAAATGTTTTAAATTAAATCGTAAAATTCATCAGACTCTGATGCTTTTCACTGTTTAAATATTCCAGTCAGACTCTATATAACATAGTTTGTGGAACAGGAAAATTAATGTGAATAATTGAATGAAATTAATGAATAATTTAATGGAATATATGTTGTTCAAAGTTTTTTATGGAATAAACATATTATAAGAAAATTAAAATCACATTAGTTTTTTGATTAGTGCTTATTGTAAAAAAAACAGAGAAAAAGTTTTGTAATTATATATGTGAGTGAGTGTATTTAGGAAACCTAATCTTGTATAAAAGCATTAACTTTCTGTATAAGATATTTCCAGTGCTATAGTAGAATCTGCCAAATTCTATAATATATGTAAACACGTAAGATTAATAAACCAACATTTAAAAAAAGGATCTACTTACGTTTATTGCAATCATCTTTTGGTCAACACACACCAAAATAGTCAACACTTCCAGTGGTATAGTTTAGTTTGCCTTTTTTTACATTTCAGGAAATGTGCATACATATTTGGGACTGAGAGATTCACTGCAGTCAAAAAGCATCTATTCACCGTACAAGAGGAAAATCCTTAGGAATATAATGCAATATTTCAGCAATCATGTTGTGGTTTTGAGTTCTAGAAGTATTGTTTTTCGGGTTGTATTGTCAAAATGCCACATCACAATATGAAAGAAGTCAACCAGTCTTGAGTATCTATTATTGCACTCAAACATTCATATTTACTATGAAACATAATATATTGTTACTCAAATAGTGGTTAAAGTATTTAAACATATGGTTGTGCTTTTATAATACAATGTTCAAGCAGAATAGTAGATTATATTTAGCTGGCTCTTTTAATTGACATTTTGAAGCTTTAGAGATCAATAGGGGATTATTAAATGCTTCAGGAGACCAGAGGGACGAAGCCCAGAAGTATTCTGGAAATAAGAATAAGCCTATATTTATCCCAGGGACTGAAGACTGTCCATTTGAAATTTTGGTATAATCGGTTCAATAATTACGGGTGAAAGCAAAACAAAAAAGGCACTTTTGAATTCATAATGTTAGTAGGATGACATTTCAAAACAATTATAAATAACCATAAATACGTTACGATTTAACACGTCTGATGTTTTATGTGTGAGGATATTACCACTGGGATTATTGTATAATCAAGAAAATTGTTGTGATTCCGAATGTTCAATCTTATAAAGAACGTGGTCGTTTTAGATTATATCATGTTATATAGAACTTGGAGAAGATGAGAACAATTTAGGGCGTCTAAAGCGTGGGAGAAAATGAATGAAGTATTCAAATATTTGATTCTAGTTTTGATTAAGATCGCATACCCACAGTTTTAACCTATATTGTAACGTATAATATGTAAATTTAATAATATACGATAACTCATACTTTACAATAATTGATATAAACCATGTTTATAAAGTATAAGTATGACGATTGTTCTTACTATAAAAGTTGCATATTTCTGAAATACCATAATTGACAATAATACTAACCCTGTATAGATATAAAAGGTACCAAAATAGTTAAATATTTATAAAAACGCTGTAAAGAGACAATAATATCAATTGCAAGCTAAGAGTGTCTCACACTACCATTACAGGCTTTGATAAGTGCATGCAAAATTTCAGTTCTAAAGTTTGCTAGCTCTTTGCATTAGCCTACAAATGTTATAACTCTTATTATAAAATGATGTTTTCGTTGCCAACATAATTGCCCATAAGAGCAATGTAAAAACTCTTTATAACGCTATCTCTAATTCCATACCCTAATAGGACTAATAGCCCTGAGTTCTTCCTTGAAACATTGTACAGACAAACAAACAGAAATACAATATTTCCAGACCCTTATGTAGATATTAAACTTCGTTAAATCTAAGAATATAAATAACCCATATTTCTATAAACATGTATATAAAATAAATAGTTTAATGAGGTTTTTAAAAGGACTTCAGTCACCGTTGGAATATTATTTGGCATATCAGTATGCTTAGTTATAATAACTTAATGTTTTTATTAATCTTTAAAAACATAATTAAATGTCAGTGGTTCACCAGTTAATTATTTCGGTTTCTAAACATATCAACCTACCTATTCCCCCATGCTGCTTTAAATTATAATGCAAAAATAGATGATTATAGGTAACAGTACCCAGTATACGGTGTTTCACAACTCTCGTCCAATGGTTTTTAATTGATTGTCCGTAGGGTTGTTGCAACATCGTTTTCACTGTTTATTTCATATAATAATACTCAGCATCTCTGTAGGTCTCTCTTATTGGCAATAATTTCCTTCAAACCTTTTACAAATAACTATTCAACACTTTGCATTATGTTAACGTAATAAAAACTATGAACATCCAAGAACATGTAAATATACTCTATATAGTACACCGTATCAAAAGTTATAATTACAATATTTCAAACTACACACATGTTACCAAAGTTTTTACAATCGGCTTCCAATATTTATATCAAATCGTTCTCGTAAGTTCAATGTAAATTAACATAAATGTTGCGGTGACCGTAGCATGTGGACTATATGAATTCCAGAGCTATTTCCAAACACATCAATTAAAATTAATAATAATTTGAAAAAAAAATGTATTAATTATTTACAGTATAGTAGGTGTGTTCAGATATTAAAATAAATTATTATTTAAAACTAACTTATTGTTTTCCAAACGAAAATTTAGAATAATTCATTATTATTTAGTAAAATAAAGTATTGCTATATATTATGATTTGCACAGAGATGGTTCTATGGAAGGTTTTTTTAAATCTTCATAACAGTCTTAAAAATTGAACTAATTGAATTCATAATTGAAGGATACTTATGAATCTCATGATTGTAACTACTGTTTTATATTATCATACTGAGTAAATTTACAGAAAATGTTATGAATTACTTAATCCAAGACTCCCATTAATCAAAACTGTGAACTTTATTTTCTATGGTCTGCTCAAACTGTATTGTAGTTAACCTTCTTGATAAGATTATCATTAAAAGGAATATATTGAAATACGATAGAAATAAATACACAAGCTCGTAAATTCATTCGGTTATAGGGCAATTATTACACATGGACATTTGTACTTCTGATAGTAATTTTGAAGGAGGTTCAAGGTGTAAATATATAAAATTGCTCATTCATGTGACAAATAGGTAGTTACAGAAGCAATAAAGCTTCAGTAACGCTATGTGTGCAGGTGTGGAAAGACAATAGAATTGGTAACTACACTATGTCAATAGCATTTACTGTGAAGTGTTTATGGCAACATTACAATACATATGAATTTTAGTCTCGCTTGTTTAATAATTTTAATGCATAAATATTTATATAAAATATTATTATTATATATATATATTATATATATATATATATATATATATATATATATAAATAATGTCGAATTTTAAAACGATGGTAACTCGATATCTTACGTGTCTTTTAAATTACCTAAATCTGATAGCACGCCATATAGCAGTCGACGCGACGGTCTGAACTAGAAACTTCAATACGTAGTTTCACAATAGTCATACTTAACCGAATCTAACATTACAGTAAGCTTATAAGTCGTATTGCTTATAAATACTGATAAATTCAAATTTAAAATTAAAGCAGTGATAAAATTACACTTTATACCTTGTTATTTATTGAAATTTGTTCTATAATTGTAATCATTTTTCTAACTTACATACACTATTTTCTGATGTTGCATATCGTAAATCACTATTATCAGTTTAAAGGTAAAACCAATTATTAATATTATGCAAATGTGTTGTCTGGTATAAAAAAAACTATAAAATTTTGTTGAATGTATTCTTTTATCTATAAAATAAAAACATATCACTCAAGTTAATATAATATTACGCTACTGTTAGTACAGTGTTAACAATGAAACATACCATTTCAAATTTAAGATTGGTATCAAAGAAACTGTGTAACAGTGTAAGTTTTTGTAACTCAGCTCCAGCGCTACCTGGTGGCAGTTTAAAAACTTATAGTAAGTCTATGTACTTAGGAAAATTCGAACAAGACTCACCATTAAAAGTTATATAAAACAAATGTTATGATTTAAATGAAAGAGGTAATTATAGCTTATCGTGCATTGAGATCTAAAGAATAAGAACTAGTGGCACAATCATAATTTACGGTAATGACGTTTGAATATACACGCATATCAACAAAGTTCACTTGCAAAGTATGCTTACACCAAAGGATAGACAGTTTAATGAAAATTAATTTCAACACTAAAATTTAAATTACTTATAAATTATAAATGAAAACAGGTTTTATGGGTCTGTATAATTACATTGGTGCTAATACTTTGTATTCATAACTAAGAGCGCACCATGGGTGTAGCTACGTGTATAGTAATTAAAAAATGTAATAAACCCCTATGTAAATAGCATGAAACCTCTCTCCATATGCGTTGTTCATGATAACATACACACATCTCTATCAAAACGGACTGTAGGGTATTTTACATGGATCAAAAACATGACGTGTTAAAAAAATAATGTTACGGTATCGTGCAAATTTTGCAAGAGAATGAAAATGCGGCTGAGCCCTCTCTTTAAAAATGAAAAACGTACTCTCTTTACCAAACTCCATACTGAAATACCGAAATTTGTGTCGTGTAACATATCTTTAAACTTAGAATAACGTAAATTATTTTAAAAGACCAACCTTTAATTAATATAATCTTATCCTTGAACTTGCATTATCTTCGGTAAACATTTTACTACTCAGTGAAGAATAAATCACCGTTACAAACCGCCCACTGTATGCTGGATGTGTCTTCCTCTTTAGATTTAACTGTTTGTACCCTTGTAGCAATGATTATACACTTATTACACAATACAGTGAATACAATGAATATATGTGCTGTAGTCGAGACTAAAGTCTGAAAACTATTTAAAAAAACATCATAAAAACTACTCGATTTAAAATGAGAATAGTATTAAACATTTTATTCCAAATCTGTATCTGGTATGGCTAAAATATTTCATGAAATCCACATAGATTGAATCAAATACCTATTTTCTTTAGTATATAAAAAAAGGCTCAGCATTTTACGATAAACACAGGCCAAAGATGTATTTACCAGGATAAAACTGTTTAAAAAACAATATTTTTAAACAATTGACGGAACATTCATTACGAAGAACGAAATATGGTTATTGTAAAGTAATGACTAAGAGCAAATCATAAATGCTATTCTCAAGTATGAGCGCTTTAAAACGATTATACAACGTTTGCGTTGATCACAGAGTCCTCTATCAGTTGAAACTTTTATTTTAACTTTCGTACAACAAACCTTGCATAGCATAGCATGTTGTAATGAGAAGATAACATTTTAGAACTTTACTCGTGGACGAAAATTTCCGTAGTGATTTGAGTGATTCCTGTTGGATACATTTGAAATTTGTAGATTATATTTGTCTGTAAGTGAACCTGAAATAAAGTAGAAAGTGGATAAGCAAAAATGGGACAGAAATGTGGCACTTTATCCTTACATATATATTTTATACTTACAGCATCATCCATACTTGTTGTGAATTTAAGTCATTTATAGATGGATGACCAAACGTTGACTGATACGTCATACAAAACATTAGCAATAAACCACCACTAACTTAAACATCTTTTAAAATTAGACCACTTTCGCAACCGATAGTAAAAAGAGTCAACTAGAATAACTAAACAAATTGCAAATAATTAAACAAACCTTAGTCCACTAAATTCAAACGTACACCATGACTAAGATCTGCAGCTAAAACCCGTCCATCTACCGGACAGTGCTTCCTGCTCATTTATATTACAGTTAGATAAATCAATACGACACTACAGGAAATACCAATATTGATTTCTCCCCAATCTCTCGCAGTCTGTAGTAAGTGTCTAATGAAGTTATGAAAAGCTGGTTCTTTGTAAAGACAAGGTTTAGATTCATCTTGCGGTATGCATTTACAGATATATGCTTTTTTTGACATATAACGTACTCCTATTATGTTGTCAAGCTACACGAAGTTCGTTCTCAATATGTAAATGGTTATTTAAACATTTTACATATTTATGTTCTCAAATTTATGTCTTACAATAAAGGCACAAAAAAATATATAAATTTTAATTCTTGAAATTAAATAATACACGCTATTCATCATATAACAATCGACATTAATTAGTTATACATCATTAGAATCTCAGAAATTGTAACTTTTAATAAGTATAATGCAGCCTTCACAATGACCTTTAAAAGGATTGTTATATCAATATACAAATAATTTATATTATTACTATTAAATTCCACAATTCACTCTTCAATATCAAAAATAGTTTTATATAAATAATATAACGTAAATGGTAATTATAATTATAATACTAAAAAGGCATTAGTTTGAAATAAAAGTTTCCTTCATAATGTCATTCAGTAATTGTATTATCGTATATTATTAACTGATTTGAAACACTTTCTAAATTTATAAACATTCGTATTTTGCAATACACACTTTCGTAATTTGATTTAACTAGATGTAATCCAAAATGGTAGCTTTGAGTAGATATATTTTTTTCAAAATGGTATCATCGGTTACTTCTCTTCTAAATTTAAATCGAGGAATATTTGTATTTTATATACCGTTCCCTTTTATAAGCGTCGAATTTAACTGAAATTCCTTCTTATAACTAACATCATATTCTTCAAAAATTTTCACAACAATAAAAACATAACTAATCTTTTGTTATTTAAACTTATCAGTTAGTCACTGTAGCATATAATGATATGTAGAGACACTTGAAATATTTATTAAAATCTATACATTTATTTATTTGTAGTAATTTACCAATGTGTAAAACAACTATAATATTTGAAATAAACTTTTAATTTTTGTTACATTTATTAAAAAAATAGTTCTTACAGTTGTAACTGAGAGGTTTGGCTAACAATAAAGCACGTATATTCGGCAGGGTAGACGCGTGAAAGATAATTATTCATGAACTTTTTTCAGTATTTTGGTAAATGAGTAAAATTGAAATTTTGCATGCCATCAGTAAAGCCAGACAGTGAGATACCTTTTGAAATGCTCGTAAAGGTTTCCGCGCTAGTTAAAAATAAAAGACAGCAGCACCAAAATTTCTAAGCAGGTTTGTTGAAAGTATACCCTCGCTCATAGTGAATAGGCATAATGCCCTGAAGAATCGCCCTACTCCAGAAGTCTTAACAATAGTTAAAAATTGTACTACAAAGAGATAAAAAAAATATAATTCTCTAAAAATATGTGGGTTTCCCTGGCAAGACTGAAATACCTGGGTTCAAATTTTGTTCGCACTTTTCGCATAGTAAGATTGATATTTACTATCCGTATGTACAAATACAGTTCCGAATTCCTGTAAACAAGATTTACATTTACGCATCAAAGTTTTTAAATGTTATGCTCACTAGTGAGTAATTGTTCCGTGAATGACATACAGTCTTTCATCTCTCATAACGCCCTACAATAGGCCCGCCTGTATTGTCAGCTATTGGTATGTATGTATTTTACTGCAAGGGATTTTAATTTTTGCTTGGATTTATTTAGATTCTTCTGTTCTTTTGAATAAAATGTAACATTTAATTAAAATGTATGAATACATCTTGTCATATTTCAATTATATTAGTTTCACACTATTACATCCTGTGCATTTATTGTTCTAAAGCTCACAGTATTGAAATTCTTCAAAAATATACAATATTTTTTGTTATTTAGTAAATATTATTAATAACAGCAATATTTTAAGTATGATAATAATTTATAATAACTGAAATATTTAGTACAATTATGAGGCGTAATAATAACTATACGCACAAATTAACAGCTAACAACGATAAGTAGGACATTTTCCCAGACCATTTATTTGCTCCATCAGAAACGACTGAGCGGGAAGCTCCAGTGCTGCAGCTGACCTCCTCAGCCTCACCAGCACTGCCATCAACCTCCTCTGCTCCAGACGCAGCACTGACCTCATCTGCTCCAGACGTAGCACTGCAGCTGACCTCCTCGGCCTCACCAGCACTGCCATCAACCTCCTCTGCTCCAGGTGCAGCACTGTCCTCATCTGCTCCAGACGTATCACTGCAGCTGACTTCCTCGGCCACACCAGCACTGCCATCAACCTCCTCTGCTCCAGGCGCAGCACTGGCCTCATCTGCTCCAGAGGTAGCACTGCAGCTGATCTCCTCGGCCTCACCAGCACTGCCATCAACCTCTTCTCCAGGTTTAGCACTGCAGCTGACCTCCTCTACTCCACCAAAATTGTCATCAACCTCCTCAGTTCCACAAGTCCTACCATCAACCTCCTTCATAGCTCAACTATCCCAGCCCTCAACGTCCTCAGGTCCACCAGCTAAAACAGCATTTAAAATTTCGCCTACGGCGTTAATGCCTGTCCCGCAAGAAGCAGTAAGGCAAAAAAAGAAAATAGTTAGAAAGCAAGGAAAAACGGCTATTCTAACATCATCGCCTTATAAAGCAGAGTTAGAGGCCGCTGTTGCAAAAAAGCAATTGGAAGAAAAAATAAAAAAAGAACGAAAGGAAAAAAGAGATGCAAAAGCAAAAGAACAGAATGGAAAAGAAAACAACGGAAAACAAGTAAAGCAAAAGTCAAAAAAATTAAAGAGAAAGCTATCTTATCCTTTCGATGACAGTGAGAACAATTCAGAAGAAAATACCAAGAAATCCCAACCCTCTACCACTAAAACTCCTAACTCAAATAAAATCCTTGATTCTAAAAATAAAAAGAAAAAACTGATGAAGTCTCCGATTCGAGCTCAGACGAAGAAGAGGCAGAAGTAGCGTGCATATTCTATAACGAACTATATTGCCACTCAAAAGCCAACGAAGGTTGGATCCAGTGCAGAAGCTGCAGGGGATGGGCTCATGAAGCATGTTCAAAATGCGAAGAGATGGACGATGGCTTTGAATGTGATTTGTGTGCATATTTTTAACATTATCTTTTATTTGACAACATTTTTTTGTAGTTTTCATACAAATTGTTAATAAAATAATTTTTGCATTTAAATAACATGTGAGTCACTTTGCAAACTTTGAAAAAAAAATTATAAAATAAAAATATGAAAAGATAGAACAAAAAACCCTTCAGCTTTTGTTAACTAACAAACATAGTTTTCATATTCATGTTTATCGTTTCAAAATATGTTACAGATTTTTGAGGTCAAAAATGATCAAAGCTTTTGAGGTCGGTTTTGCCCCACTCTCCCCTAGATTGTCTTATCTATGAAACTTTAAATTAGTCAGTCAAGGAATAATCACAGCATCGCAAGACTGGAAACATATATTATACAGACCTACTACAAGTTACGTAGTTATTAACACGAATAAAGAACACTTTTAGAATACGTTACTCTCACATGAAACACAACATTTCTATGATATACAAATATGTTGTTGCTTTACATGAACTGAATAAAGAGGACACAGTTATTCTGCATAACAGTGTTTGAACACCGTCAACAACAAAGAGTCCTGTTTGCGCAGCTGTCCACGGCTCACACCGTGTATTTAGGGGTTACAGAATTTGTTGTTGTTCAATAATACTGGTACATGTCTCGCCAAACGCAGTTGTTATGGTTTCGGTATAACTTATTTTAGTTTTAAATTTGTTTTTGCACAATCCACAACAAATTTATCTGGTAACTTTGATTACAAGGTAATTAACAACATGCATCTTTTTTACGTGAATAATATTGTCTGCAGCAATGAAAAACATTTCTATCATTTTGTGTATAACGTGACTCGCTCACCAAACACTGCAAAGTGAAGAGTTAAATATTTTGTAATTGAAGAGTATTAACAACAAATAGACAACATTTGTGTGGCAGACAGTGGAATATACCGCTTTCATTTCCACCGAGAGCACGACTGCCAGTAATGACTCTCAAAAGTGATGACGCCATGCAAATGAACTGGATATTAGATCTGGTAGCAGTTTATGGCATAGATACGTCTCTTTGCTCTAGGCAAATACGATAATTTAAGTAATTTACGTAGTAATATTATGAACTTACAGGAAGTATTTAATTTCATAACATATTCTATAGAATAGAAGGTTTTTATTACTTTATTATAAAATTAAAATAGTGAGTTTTTATAATCATACATGAAGTATATTTGGAAAAGTAAAAAAAAAAACACAAATGATATCACGCCGTGTTTATAACCTGTTACGTTGTTAAGAGTCTTAGAAGGAAATGTTCAGATGCAGTTTAAATTCGGAAACCAATGCAAAAAAAGGTATTGATTAGTCATAACTGAAAGATACTTCAAGTACATTCATATGTTGTCTTTTACACATGTTTCTGGTACGTAGTCAGTGTAACAGTATTTTTTTTTATTAACACATATCATTGATATTTACAATAGGTTTTAAACTTTATAGTTTTTATAGTTACCGACATTTCTAGTTACAGGCACAGCTTATAGCAATATATTTGGCTGAGATAAGCTTAAACATCGCAACAGTCTATTTCCAGATTGTGCTCGGTTGTACACCTTAGCCATACTGATCATGTAAGAAAATTCAATATAAGTTATATGGATATTTTTAACGCTCCCGTTACAATAACATAAGTTGTTGCTAAAGCAATATTGGTTATGCAATTGAAGTGGGCTACATCAGATTAGCCTATCAATCTCTCTCCGTTAGTTGTAATCATGGCCTTGTGAGTTCCTATACTGAAAAAGACACATAATACTCAGATCATAAAGTAATGTATGAGAAATTGTCACTATATTTCA
This sequence comes from Homalodisca vitripennis, assembly GCF_021130785.1. Taxonomy (NCBI): domain Eukaryota; kingdom Metazoa; phylum Arthropoda; class Insecta; order Hemiptera; family Cicadellidae; genus Homalodisca; species Homalodisca vitripennis. The sequence continues at coordinate 130,898,781 of NC_060207.1, read as the reverse complement.
TTAAAAATAATGTTCTAAATCTTTACTCTTGTCGCTGTTTATATTTCTTAGGTTTTTCTTATTTACATTGGATTTTAAACGGTATTTGTCAGTAGCCTGTATCTTTAATCATATATATAAACTGTTAATAAGCATTTATTAGTATTCCACATAGTTTTAAATTGTTTTTGGTTCATTCCATATTGAATATTGGTTAACATGTTTTCAGCAAGGAATAAGTTCCTATAAAACGGACTTTAAACATGTTTTGTTTATCCAATATTGTTCTAATATTCACGGCAAAGTTTTTATTTGCAGCTTTAGAAAGCTTCTCAACGAACTAGAAACATTGCATAAGATTGTTTGTCTCTCTGTTTCTCTGTGCTTTACTTTGAGAACGATATCTATAGACTTGAAGCTTTGAATAAAGCTTTATTTCTAAACAACTAACATCGAGTTAGATGATGTCGATCTATGAGAATAGGTTAAACGTTACTGAAAATCTTTTGTCGCCCTGAGAGCATCAAGAGAATGTAAGAATAATAAAATTGCATCAAAAACTAAACGATTAAATCATAATTGGTAGGCCAAACTTATGTGCATTACACCTTAAGTAAAACGTAACTCGAATCTGAGCGAAGACTTTCACACGATACACATTTTCGCTTACTCCTACCTTTTCCTGTTATTGATGGTAAACAACTTTGTATAAACCCTGATGTCTCTGATTCAGTTTTCCATAATGTGCCATATAGAAACATGTGTATATATGGCGTTTCAGAAGTTGCATTTTCGGCAAATAATGTACTTCTTTATGTGGGATTAATTATACACAAGCTATCTTTGGACCCGAATGCATCCATGGCTACAAAATTTGATTGCATGTAGCAAAAAGAAACTTTTATATCCAATCAGAATGAACAATTCAACAAAGACACTTGTTACACTCTCAGGGTTGCTATTGAATGTACAGACCCGTGGGTTGTTATTAGTACTCGTAACATATCGTTCTTACTGTAGCATTTTCTACATAGGCAAATTAAAATGTGGTTTGAAAGTAATTATTGGAGTAAGTCTATACGAATAACATATTTTAGAATATAAGTAGATCTGTTCAAACGTAAGTAAATATAAAATCTTAATTTCTCAAGAAGGGCCCGCGAAGGCAGGATTGGTATAGAAACACAGCGAGTTCTTTGGAAGTCAACTACGATAACTGGTTGCAATATGGGTAGAACCGCTGACAATTAATTTCACTAGCCTTGAGATTTTATATTCGGTGGCCAATCAAGGGCGTCGGTGATGAGGTAGTTATGCTTAGGGAAGGGCTTTGTGTATAAAATCCAGTTCGCGAATCTCAATGTCTTTTTCAATCTTTGACGTATTATTTTAGTGCTGTACCCCTTGTTTCTTTTTCAAAATCCATAATGCGAGGGATTCTCCATAAGTAGAAAATTTATCGTTGAACTACGATTTTACAATACGAATTTTGTTTTAAACTAAAGTTAGCTCTCTTTTGCAGCAAATATTGTATTATGTTGATAAAAATGGGATGAGAAAAGATTTGGATCATACTGAATAACATTGCAAGATGGTAATAATTATAGTAACATTCTTTCATGAAAATTTTCAAATTGAACTTAAGTTAAAGGTTGTTTGTAATAAAATGTTAATATTTAACGGTCGGAGTAAATGTAATGCGTTAATATGTAATGTTTGTATTAAATAATCTTTTGAAGGAATTTGCTTTAATGTAAGTAAGTAGCTTTGAGTCTGTACTAACAGTAACTGGAAGTGAGACACGGTTATAAAGAAGTTGTAAATCTGTTTCATTTACTGTAGCTTAGCTTATTATAAAAAATATAAAATCTTTAAATATAATTATTGTATTAAATTCAATTCTTATAACAAAGATTAATTTCCTAGTTTTATTTGAATTACGAGTTAAAAAGTTAACTACAATTTAAGTTATCGTATTAAAATAAAATACTTTTTCAAGATAAAACGTTTACAAAGGAAGTGGTCCTATAATCATTTGGTGATTAAATCTACATATTTAAAAGAACAATAAGATTAATTTATTGAATGCTAATTATAATTTGTAAGTTTCAATGAACTGTTGTTTGATAAAAATGTTTAAAAGGAATTCGAGAAAGTATTCTTCTGTCTACGTTTACCAATATCCATTATTAAGTAATTTTGAAACCATAAACAGAAGTGCAGATAAACTAATTAAACAATTGTGTAAAGCGGTTTTGTAGTTTGAAACTATCTATCTACACCTACTATATTTGAACATTTGAACACTGTTATTTTTGACGCTTATTACATAAAAGACATTGTTTGGTGCTCTAGTTAAGTGCCAATAAATCCTCCATGTCTGTAATGAATATATTTCCACATTACAACAAACTTAAAGTTTTAAAAAGTTTTAATTTATTTTACGTATTTACCCCTTTTTGAGTAAACAAATCTATTATGTATTCTGTCACTACATGTTTTTACATATTTTATACGAAGCAATAAGATAAATAAATCGCTTTGTATTGGAAACGTGCTAATAATAAATATCGTTGTATAAATATTTTAGTAATATAAAAATGATGTGAATGTTAATTGTTTCTACACAGTTATATTTGGCTTATTTGAGCAATAAAATATGGATGAAATTGGTGAGGATACAGCCATTTTGATAGCTAATAAAACAAGCGTTGTGATTATAGACAATCCCTACTATTCATTACTGAGTGCATACCTAATGAGATTATTTAGGCCGTTGCTGAAATACAAATTTCGTAACTAAATAACTATAGAAATATGAAATAAATATTCATTGTATGTTTTGAAAGTACACCCATAGAGCTTTTCGTGTTTAAAATATTATGTAACTCATTATACTTCATTTATTGCTCGTTGTGTTTAATATTACATAAATATCTATTGAATCTAAATAGAAAATTATTACCGTTTCAGGTATGTTTACTTCATATAAACCTGGTGATGGTGTTTGTGTGATCTGAGACGTGAACATTGTAAAAGTAGAACTATAATAACTTCCATCGAAGTGTCTCAGCAGGTATCGTTGTGCATTGGAGCTCGAGATAAGCAACTCGCGTTCTTATTATCTTTTCCCAGTATCTGTTCCACATAACTTTCCGCAACTGTTAGCTTTAAGAGAAGCTTGCAAAGGTTTTTTGTTAAATTTGCTAACCCAAAAACAAGGATATATTTTCTAAGCACACAAAAGACAATATGAAAATATGTGCACACAAGAAAGTGTCTTTTTGAATAAAATACTGGAGTATATATGCTCGTTATATTAAACAATATGAATTATTAAGTTACATTACTGTAAATCCATTTACTTATGTTATTCATTTACAAGGTATTGAATACGAATAATTTTGAACAATGAAAGTACACTGAAATAATTAAATTTCATAAAAAGTGATCTATGGGTACAACAGAATTTACCTTATAGTATGTAAGTAGGTCATGTGTAAAACATTACTATATAAAGTAGAGTATTTTTCATGCCTGCTGTTTGGTATGTGTATTAAGCCATATATTTTTCAAAGATATTGCTGCAGGAATATGATCAAAAATGTTTGTATCTACATTTAGAACGTTGCTCATAATTGTTTGATATTTGTGATTTTTTTCCAGAGTTTGTTTAATTAGTGTACGTAACTAATGAGGAGCCTTTTTATTCCGTTATATCAGAAAATTGTCGCCAATGTACTTTTTTGTATATAACATTACAATGAATAATTCAATAAACATTAAGAATAAATGTTCATGAACAACAATGTAGCCTGGATAAATATTAAGTCTATATGTATTTATGAATATATATATTAAATATTATTACGCAATATAAAGCAAAAAAAGTTACAGTCAAAAAAGAATAATTAATTAACTTTAAATTGTTTTTATTGATGTTCTGTAAACTTGATAATTAATACACAGTAATTTACAACCATACTGGTAGCAGTTATATTACACCATCAGTTCCAAAAGACATGAATACACCATGGAAATTATACGTTACACTTGTATAGCTTCAATTCCTAGGTTTATCATGTACACGTGGCAATTTCTGCAATTGACTGAAACTGCAATGGCTGTTATTGAATCATCCTATTATTGACTGTGTAATGTTAGTTGACGTATTGTCCTAAATTATGTACGCCTTTGTATAACAACTATAAACCACAATATCGTAATTGAAATTAGTCACTAAAAAAATACTAATAAAATTATGCTGAAATATTAGCTTTTGTTACATGAAAACAACATTGTTACATGTTATCACAAATACAAAACAAGAAAAAGTAAAACTGTTTAACACAGTCAGTTGTTAACCCAATGATTAGTTTCCAATTATGGAGATGTTTCTCACAATCTCTAACTGTTTAATCAGTAACAAAGCATTAGGTAAAGAAGCTAAATTAGGTATCCATTGAATGTTATATTATTTAAACAATTTAGAACCTGGTCTGCTTAGAAAAAGAAACAGAGAAAATTTTAAAGGCACTTGGATCTTAAAAGCTCTTAGTTCTTTATTACGGAGTGACAGAATATTCAGGACGCGTAAGGTTTGGGGTAGGGCCCAATTCCAGTCAGCATCCCTTGAGGAGAGATAGCAGGCACTATATCTCGGTCATGTCACCTTGGAAGACCGGAAGGTCACTTTGTTCCAGCCTCTCCAGTTAAAGCGGACAGGGGCTAGCTCTCGCTCATACCTAGGCTAGCAACTCCTTTAACGCTGAGGGAGCTCCACCCACTCGAACAGTCTTCCCTCACAATAAATTACACCTCTCGTCACTCCATTACACCAAATATCGTGAATTTGTAATTAGTGATATATATATTAGTATTATTTTAATTTTTAAATCAGCAGAACCGCTGAATGGTTTAAGCTGGTATCAAATTATATAGATGGCTGCTAGATATACGCAGGGTTGCGCAAATATAAGTGGCACATCGGTTTTTGGTGTACTCAGAGTAGGTTCAACTACTAGAAGATACAAATCAGCCAGTATTTACCCTCTCCTTGTGAGCTATTTTTAAAGCAAATATTGTAAGAAGTTGTTTTATATAATGAAAAAGTGCTCCTTTCAAGAAAACCAATTTCTCAGTATCAGAAGTCAATTCGAATCATTAAGTTGCTGAAAATATCAAATAGATTATCAAAATATTTTCATAAAGTCCGGTAGCAAGGAAGGGGTACGCCAGATTACGCGTTAATAACAAGCTTCGCAGATACTCGAATTAGTGGCCTGTTATAGTATTATGTAAAATCATCAAACGTAATATTTCTTATGTCAACTTTTATGGGTATCTCCAGACAAACATTATTCCAGATTCAAAATGTTAAGCCACTGATAGAGTTAGATTCCAGACACACTAAAATTACGGTTAACTGGAGCTTAACTCATCAATCACATTGAATCAACCCATACCACTTTAACTTCGTTTTATATAATGCTGTGCCAAAATTAATCTACAGGTATAAGTGGTAACTTGTCTAAGCCATAGCTATTCGAATACAGTTATCCCAGTAAATAATTAAGAATTTTAATTTAGAATATGTTGTAAAACTAATTATAATTTACTAAAAACTAATTAAGGAATAATTTTAATTTATAATTTTTGAGGACAAAAAATATTATAGGACATCTAAACCAAATCACAGCAGACATATAAAATCAGATATCAGGTGAGGCAGCAAACAGTAACAGCTCATTGGCCCTTTCTAACCTTAAGATATTTTGTATTTATTGCCAGATTTGGGCTATAAAGCGGATGATCAAACACTTCCCAATCAAAATCATTCAAGAATTGTCATGTACAGTAATATTGGCTGTATGGGGACGCGCATTGTCGTGGAAAAACTAGTTTTTAGCTCTATTTACCGCTACACTAGTTTTGTATCGTACGCCGTTGCCTTTGCAATGTTTCTCGGTACCTGTCCGTTGATTTTTGATCACCGTTTAAGAAAATAAACCAGAATCACACCCTTAACATCCAAAAAAAAACAGTTGCCATAATCTTTCTCGCTTATCGAGTTTGGAGACATTATCTTAGTTTTTTCGGAGACTGTGAATGCTCCCATTCCATAGGCTGCATTTTGTTCTACAATTCACGTGCTTTTCCTAAGTTTCATCGTCTGTAACGATACGATTGAGAAGTCTTTAACCTGTTTGTCGTATTCGTCAAGGAATATTAACGTGTTTTTGTGGAATATATCAAGTTTTTGTGATCTTCCTTTAGTATTTTTTCCTTTAAGAAACAACCTGGCAAAAACTTTGTGGTATCCAAGATTCCCTACAACAATTTCATGATGTAAACTTTGTAAAATTGGTAGAAAATGTTACGAGAGTTCAGTAATTTTAAAACGGCGATTCTTTCAACATAAATTCGTCAGTCACAAGGTTAGCCGACTGGTACGACTATCTTCATGAACATCGATGCGGCCATTTTTAAATTCTATAAACCACAGCCTATTCTGCTTTCACTCATTATTCCATTTCCATAAACAATAAACTGAGGGCCAGTGTCTTGACACCAAGATGGCGCACCATTCAAAAGTGTCTGTTACTTTCAATAAGTATATATTGAATTTCAATTACATACATTGAATTTTAAATGGACCAGAAGATTGTAGAAGCAGTATTAACTACAGTACGGACGCTTCTACAGCACTTACCTATCGGAGAAAAGAAGCGCTCACATCCAAAGCGTCCATATGATAAGAGCTTCCGAAGGTCACAGGACACCCAAAGTTTCCAGGACTTATAAGCCGGAAGCTACTACTTACAAGATAGGAAAAGGCAAAAACTCAGAGGAAACTAGTAAAGCCAGTTACAAATCCTAGGGTCTCAAAAACCAAAGATCGACTACTTAATCAACATAAGACTGCAAGTATCTCAGTGCTTCCGATGTGGATTATTTTACATAAAGGACCAAAGACCAACACGTCATTCAGTTAACAAAACATTAAAAAAGTAAGTTTTTGAACTTTCACAGACATATATCGTAATATTTTGACCAGAGAGTCAGCAGATATAGTTTTTAATAAATTAGCAATAACTGTAAATCCAAATATTATATACAAGCTTGCAAAAATGCAACTTTTCCGTTAAATCTAACACATTATACTCTTACAAATTTATAATTAAAGAGTTTACTTTTTATGCTCTTTTAGCAATACATTGAAATATAATCTATACATTGCAAATAATATAAATATTATTTAAAAATGTCTATCAATTGTTTGGGTTGTGACGTTTTCTAAAAATGCTTTAGTAAAGAGGTGGTATTTGAATACTGTATAACGAGAAATGGGTCTCTAATCAAACCAGTAACAGAATTCCAATCACGTTAAGTGACACTATACGAGCCCAAGAGGGTTGTAGAACCAACACAATTCACTGTATGATGTGCTCTACAAGCCTGACCTCTAGTAGACTACATTAACTGTCCCTCTCCATAACACTTCAGTGATATAATGTAAGTGATTTCCATGACAGGTGAACGTGTTCGCAAAGTGCTTGGTACCTTTAATGTAAGAACGAGTATTCTACAACTAAACTTGTACGTGAGGTACCGAGCGAACATTTCCATACCACACAGTATATTTGAAATTAATATAAGGTTTTTAAAATACATTTTCATTATTTTATCTTTATACTTTAACGAAACTGTATAAGAAGTAGTAGGAAACATATTAATAAACCACTATTGTAAAATCAGGAATGACTAAATACAATTTTAATAAAACAATAATAACACCATGTGCATATTACAACTTTTTAAAATAACTTATATTAAACATCCTTTTAAAACATTTTCCGTGTGCGTTCTCCTAATGTAATTTAGCTGGTCGTTGTTCTAACAACCTCGATTGTAACATGATTAAGTAAATGTAATATATTTTACAGTAGTAAAAAACATTATTGTACAATCTATTACTTATAGGTTTATTTTATGACAAAAATAGATAATATCCACGAGGTATTGCTTACAGTTTTCAAAATTGAAGGCATTAAACTACACAGCAGTTAAGATGTAAAATAATAGTGATAGGATTTATTTAAACATAATTAGGTTTACATAATGTACATGCTATTTTATAAATCATGGTTAAGGAGATCGGGGTTTAACCTGAATCGTCACGCTTTACATGTATTGGAACTGTTATAGTTCTAATTAATTATATTTCCGTTGCCTTAACTGAGTCTGGCATGTTGGCTCGATACAGGAAATAAAATTACTTAGGTCTGGATAACTTAATTTGATTAAAAAACGTTTACTTCTATCATAATACAATTCCGATCTAGGATATTTCCAATGCTATAGTAAAGTTTGCCTTCTTATATTGACTAGTAAAACGATATACATACTTAGGACTTAAAAGCATATTTTGGTTAGAGGATGTTTACTTCCAGATGTTGAAATTCACTTACAGTGAAAAAGCTATTTACGAATGTGAATGTTCAGTTCAGCTCCAGTTCACTTTCTGCTTAGTGCAGCGTCTTGAATTTGACGGTGCATTAATAGCAAAGTAAAATGAAAGTAAACTTAATAATTATATTTTATCAACCATTTCCGCCATTGCTACGCTATAGGTAAATACATATAGAGCACTCGTAAATATACTTTGGTCAATAAGTGTCTACCTTGTTAATCCGGTGAAAAAATATACTAACATACGCAGAATATATTCTAAAAATAATATACCATTACAAAATATTCTCTTAAAATATCACTGTTAAAATGTCATTTTAAAATTTTAAGGAAGCTTACCAGTTTAGAGTGCCTTATGTGAAAAAATATATAAAAAAATATTGCTATACATATAAACCACCGTCGGTTTCAAACGGGTATGTTTCAAAAAGAATTGGCTGAATTGAACTAGCTGTTTTCAAGATTACCGCTTAGCAACACATTTATCGAACTCACACTGTACACAGCAAAAACGTATGTATCACTTAAATATGGGTAACCTTATGGATTTCCAGGAGAGGCACATCACTAGCCGTAAATGTCGATATTTTGGGGCGCAACGGCAAGGGTAGTTTGATATGTCTAGTCTATTGCGGCAGGAGATTCAACTCTAGTTAGAGTTGGTGAGGTTCCATAACAGTTAAAGGTTCTTACCAGCATAGACTTAAGGGCGTGCCACCAACAACTGCCTGCTTTCACTGGAGAGGCTGGTTAAGAGCTAGCTTTCCCTCCCGAGAAAACATGGCTGAGATTAAACCCCTAAATGTTTCCTCATGGAACTCGACAGGAGACGGGCTGTAGAGCTAACGAGATGGTTTAAGCAAATTGTACAGACCTCTTGCTTTGAGTTATATTTTAATCATATTGGATACCAGCGATTTACATGGTAAAGGTCAGCCAAGGGTGTTTTCACTCCCTTACTTTCATCCCTCGCAGACAAGTGGGTAAAGCACTTGGAGTAGAGCTATTGTGTGTACAGCACATCTTATGTATATTACGTGGTAGTAGAGTCTTAACTCAAAGTAAAATATTAGTTCAGTACGATTAATGTTAACCAAATATGGATTTTTTGTGTCCTTACAGGTAACAGGAAGGAACCCCAGGCATTATATATGTTTTTGATTGGAAATATTTAAAATAATATCGGTATAAAAAATTGTATAGAATTATTTATAAAACAGGATTGATATTTTTTAATATAAACCAGATTCTGATCTGGATCGAAAATGCAGGGAGGTGTCAGAGATCAGTCAAAAAGCTCCCATAGTCTGTCTCGATCCCATAAAAGCCACGATTTACCAGAGGATCGGAAATAGCAGTGACCAAAACATAAAAAGGCCATGATTGACCGGGGGATGCGAGGTACTAGAGGCTGGGATCTTCCAAATATCGAAAAATGTCATAAGCAGGAACTGCCAGAAGCTGTTACCTGCCAGAGTCCAGTGCTTGCAAGATGCCATATATTTCCGATACCGGGAATAGCCACTGGCTGAGATTTTCAAGAAGCTGAGTGTTCCGAGAGACCGAGAGGTGCTAGAATCCGGATCCTGCTACTGCCAGAAACCTGGAGGTTCTATAGGTAATGGTCTGCCGGAGATCAGGAGCTCCTAGAAGCTGAGAGCTCATGGTCTGGGAACCCTCAGAAGATGGACGCTTAAAGAGCGTCTCGTGGTTGTGCAATAACACGGGCTTTTAAGATTTCAAACTTGTGAACTGATACGAAAATCCACCTAATTATTATTGCCGGTGAGTCAAAAGTTATTGTTTAACTCATTCGGTAGTTTAACTCATTGGAGTGAATGAAAATTATGAATCTATATAAATACTTTTTCTGGATAAAAGTGAATTGAATTATAAAGAATCCAATTTTGAGATAATAGTTTCACTACTTAAGCAAGAGACAAATTACAGAATTTGTGTTTATAAAATTATAGTGATTTAAGAAGTAGTATTTAAATTATTATATCGTTTGAAATTATTAAATTACGATTAATGTTACTAATCAAGACTATCTTAAAGAGCATGAAATATGGTCTTAAGATACCTAAATAAAATTTATTGGTTATACATTTTACATACTGATGGAGAAGTATTAAAACGATGCACTTAGGATCTTGAGACAAGTAAGACTGTTACGTTAATTTATCGTATACATGTTTTACATGATCTTGTTGTGTATTAGGGAATTGGTTAAATGGGAAGTTTTTTATAAAAGAAAATCTAATATTTAGTTAATTTTATTTCTTTAAAGATATAGTACTAACATTTAATTATATAAATCGTCAGTTTAGAAATGATTTGTAATATTTTACTGGTACAAACCTTAAAAATTTTCTTTTAAGGATTTAATATTTAGAAAATTTTGCTTTAATAATATTAGTAACTGTCCTTATCTTCTTCATCAAAACCATTGTAGAAAATATTTTCTTCGTTATATTCATCATTATCTTCTTCTAAATCTTCATTATCCCCATCAATGTAACTATTACCATCATCAACATTTTCTTCATTGTAGTTTTCTTCGGCATCATCACCTTCAATATCATTCTCATTAAATGGTTCGTGTTCATCAAAATCTGCTTCCTCCTCATTTCCTTCATCTTCTTCATCCTCTCCATATTCTTCTTCTTCAAAAGCCTTTTTGATTTCGTCTTCTTCATCAAAATCATCTTCATTGTCAGCTTCATAGTCATCATTATCATCATCATCATCATCATCATCATCATCATCATCATCATCATCATCATCATCATCATCATCATCACCATCATCATCATCATTGTCATCATCATCACCATCATCATCGTCGTCGTCATCGCCGTCTTCTTCATTTCCTTCATCTTCTTCATCCTCTCCATATTCTTCTTCTTCAAAAGCCTTTTTCATTTCGTCTTCTTTATCAAAATCATCTTCATTGTAAGCTTCATCGTCATCATCATCATCATCATCATCATCATCATCATCATCATCATCATCATCATCATCCATCATCACCATCATCATCGTCGTCGTCATCACCATCATCATTGTCGTCATCGTCATCATCGTCATCGTCGTCTACGTCTTCGTCATATTTATCTTCAAAATCATCATCGTCATCACTGTCATAGCTATATTCACTACTGTCATCGTCATCACCACTGTCGTCGTCACTGTCATCACTGTCATCGTCATCTTCTTCAGTATTATTGTCTAACCCATTGGAATGTCCTCCATAAATCTCATCAAATTCATCATCCGCGCTGTCTTCTTCTCCTTGAAGTTCATTTTCATAATCTTCGTAGCTGTCATAATCGTCTTGAAAATACTGAATACCTTCTCCGTTATCTTTACTTCCGGTAGAAACTTGCTTTACTCCCAAAATGTGAAATAATGCTGCATCATTGCTGTTTTCTTGACCGTACCGATTTTGTATATTTCTTGCCAACTGAATCAATTGCTTGTCAATTGAGCGAGCATTAACTAGCCCCGAGAGCAAAAACACAAGACTTAATAACAGCAAACCTGAAAATAAAATACATATTAGTATTTCAAGAATTCCAATATTTTCAATCTTTCATACTATATGCCTATTTTCATTCCTAGTGTAGCCAAAAATAAAAATATTGAGATATATGGCTACAGTCTAAAAGCTTGTAATTTTCTAAGTAGTAAATACATTTTTAACCAAGTTTTAAAATTGTTAAAACTCAATAGTTTTATCCACCCGTTATAAATGTTATCAAATTTTTTCTCTAAATAAAACCAATAACAACGTAACGCCTCAAGTTCCATATCATGTAGAATCCTATTATAAAACGTGTTGTGTAAATTATGAAAATTATATCTTATAGCCAGCGTCTCCTAGTCATTGCGTATATTTAATCTTTTCAATTAACTACAATTCAACTTAGTTGACATAAAATGTCTACGTTCTTACAGGATCCACGGCATTTTTTATACTACCTTTGGACTTTTTACAAATAAGCTATAAAAGCACATACTTTTTGCTTGTTGATTAAAATTATTTCAGTATCCTTGATATTAAAAGGTAAAGTGTGTATATCCGTTACAATATTTTATCTGTATAGTTTTTTTAAAGAGAGGTCGATTACTTTTTAAACCTTATTTCGTCCGTGATCATGTGCGTGTGCGAGAATCTTATCAAACAGAATAAAGGGAAGTGTCAATACAGTACAAGGTCGATGGTACTGATAAAAAGTGATTCGGTCACAGACATAATTTGAACCTGCGCTATATCTAACTCAGACCCTAAGTCCAACGTCTTAGACCGTTCGGACACTGGCACTCCCAAATAGTGTTTTCTATTTATTCCAGTCTCAGGATGTAAACGGATGACTGAGTGAATGTGTTTCAATATGTTTTATGTAATATCTACTAATTTTCAAAGTAATAAAAACTTTTGTTTCGTTTAAATTATTTTTATTGTTTAAATACAATGGCCTGATTTGGGTTCATTTATTTTTCTGAGTTTTGTGTTTAGTAGTAGGCTAAATGTAAGAATAGGCCATGTAGCTTAAATATGTATGCAATACTCTATTTACAAGAAGGAATTTGTTAATTTATTTAATAACTCCTAAGTAACTTGATAGGTATCCACGATGACACTCGTTTACGAATAAATGTAGAAAATAAATATTTTAATGTGGTTGTGTTGAGCCATGTATATTGATTTATCTTTGTATTATCTTAATAACAGGATGGTCCTATTGAAATTCCGTAATAACATTTGACAAGTGAATGACAAGATCACAAGTAAAGGTTCATGGAAATCGCAAATAGCGTGGGAAAATGTATTGATAGATCCATTACACACCTTAGATTCTAAAAGAAAATGACAACTTCATCCCTTGAACGATCTTAATAGTTTCATAACAACGTTAACACCAAGTAGACTGAACGGTGAATGAGACCAAATTAAAAATAATTTATTTCCTAAATATGGCCATTCAGTTTCATGAACCCAATAATCCATAGCATATAGTTCTATAATTATAGTTAATATAGTTAGTTGGGTAATGAAATGTTACTCTTTTCCCAAGTTTTATTTTTTATTCTTTAATACTAATACTAATAAGGTTAACCTAATGATTTTAATATAATATGTATTTAAGTATTGTCTATGACTAGCGTCTTGATGGGCTATGCAAGCTAACAACTAGATGTATTATTAGTGGAATAGTAAATGTTCTTTATTTGACATACTATTTAGTTATATATTAGACTATTGCAAATATTGCGTTCATTCAAATAGATTCCACTAATTAATGTTTATAAAAATGTTAGTTTTTAAGTTACCTATAAAGTCTAAAACATATGATGCTTCGAAAGTTGTAAAATATTATCTTACAGTAAATATTACAAGCTAATTAGTCTGTAATGCTTATGTACTCTGAATTTGATATAAATTATATTAGGTATTTTATACAAATATATGTCTATGAATATAAAGTTCTGCGTATGAATTGTAATTGATTTAATTTATAAATGTTTTTTTATTATTTATTCGTGCACACAGCTCATAACCCTTTGTATTACAAATTTTATAATTGTATGTAGGGCCATAAATACAATAGACATAAAAAAAATTTCTGTTATTTTTAACCTACAGTGCATTCTGAATTGCTATAGTGAAGTTGGCAGCTAAAGTTAATTTTAAGGGTCTTCAAGTTTAATCCAAATTAGAATTTAAAAAACTTATAAATATACTTTAACAAATATATATATACCTAATTGCCCCAAACAATGGATTATTTGGAAATTTCTTATAAACGTTAAACTAAAAAATACTAAATTTTTCTATTAAAGATAAAAAGAAGTATCATTAAAACATTCTCACGGGTAGTACGAGAAATCCTATAACGTACAAAAATAGTCTGATTGCAAACGTTGTAATCAAGGATTTTGTCATCCATCGCGAACTGTACTTCGCGATATATATATATATATATATGTATATATATATATATATATATATATATGTATATATATATATATATATATATATATATATATATATATATATATATATATATATATATATATATATATGAACACGCTATTCCACATTGGAAGAGAGCCTGCACGCAGATATCACGTGCTTCTCCCCCAATGCCAAAGCCGAAATACGTGCCAGCATACAGCCCAAATTACATTCGGTTGCTATGACACTAGTTTAGAATTTGAAAAGGTGGTCAAGAACAATGAATATTGCCCAGCTGTTATCTGGCGCCCAGTGAACTTTGTAACGTACGTAAACACAAGATTTACGAAGTACAGTTCGCGATGGATGAAAAAATCCTTGATTACAACGTTTGCAATCAGACTATTTTTGTACGTTATAGGATTTCTAGTACTACCCATGAGAATGTTTTAATTGTACTTCTTTTTATCTTTAATAGAAAAATTTTGTATTGTTAGGTTTAACGTTTATAAGAAATTTCCAAATAATCAATTGTTTAGGAGCAATTAGGTTTTCATATATAGTACTTTCTAATGTTTTCGTTTTACCATGCTCTAAGCTTGTATTTACCATTTTCCGAAACTTTCCTTTGATATAATAAATCTTTTCAGTACGTAAGTATTAAATTACAGCAGCCATTCGTGAATGGCAAGAATTGAATTCAAGTTGTATGGGTTACAATCTGATTTAATTTAATTTAGTTTTATTTAAAGATTTTTAGAAGCATTATAATATTCACTTTTTATAACTTTTGGCAGACAAAGTGTTCTTATCCCGTGACAGATAATACTGGAGATGGAGGACAAAAATAATTTTATATTTTCTAAATTATTTGCTAATTATTATAATCAGATAATATATAAAGTAATTGGCAATTTCATATAACACGTCTCAGTTACAGAGAGAGATGTAAATATATAACGCCACTTCCAAAGAGATAATTTTCAAATAAAATGGTATCTTAGTATGAGGTGTATCATATGTGAACTGAGAATTTAATCTTTGAAAGTCTTTAGTTATAAGTAACAACCATGAACAAAAGTGTAAATTTCTTACTAGACTATACATCTACTTATGTATATTGATTTTTGCTAATTACTCAATGTAATTTGGTTTCAAAATAATCCATAGCACTAGCTTATATCACTCCAACAAATTAAGAACGATTCTAACACAATACCGTTAAATAAAAAATCAATCAAATATTTGATACTTGGGAAATTAACGATACTATCCCTTACTGTAATACTGTTATCTGAAAAACCAAGCACATAGTATTAATACCTTAACAATTGTTTGACAATTTTAATTCCTTCGTTTAATTTGAGTACTACCCGCTTGGTTAAGAATGATTTTAGTATTAACTCATTTAATAACTATCGTACACTGCCACTTTGAATAATTGAAACTATATTTTTCAGGAATTCTGAAAATTTTATTGCTCAGATACTGGCCACTTGAAATACTAAAATACTTTTTTTTTCAGGATTTCAATCCAGAGTGCTTACATTTATTTGATATTAGTTGAAACTTACTTTTATTTCGATGAGCTCAATTATGTTACAAAAATGTACCGTGTAATGAACACGTAGATAATAGTAATTGATTCTCGAGTCATTGAAACATGAAAATGTATTGTGTTATATAAATTATCATTTTCAATATATTGGAATTCAACTATTATAGTTAAAGTTTTTTATTATCTTATCAAATATGTAAATGATCGTCAAGACAATATATATATATATATATATATATATATATATATATATATATATATATATATATATATATATATATATATGATATCATAATTAACGCAGTTCCACAGATGAAAAATTTATCTTCATATTTAGTGTTCAGTTTTATTTCGTTAAGCAGTATCGTTATTGTTTTTATAATGTCTTTGAAGTCTTAACCCACATAAAAAAAATTAAAACAACAAAACAAAATCCAAACATTAACAAAGGGTACAGAATACGTAATTTTGTTCTTTACAAACAGATACATTTTGTATTTAATTTGTTTCTAGCCAATATTATTTACATTAAAATAATTAAATGGATTTTGAAGTGAGTTGCTGCACAGGATAATCATTTTAACGTGATGTTATCAACTCTTATTCTTGAATAATGCGTTTTCAATTATTCTTTTTTAATATAGAAAAAATATTAAGAATCAAGACCGGTGTACGTTTCGGGACAAAATTTCGGTGACAGTTATATTGTTTAGTATTAATAACTTAAATATTGGTATGTGGAGTGCTTGTGACCAGCATTGTGATGACGTCGTGAAACACTTAAGATAAAGGCCATCATTTAAAGATACTGCAATACGATCTTCCTAGAATTATGACCAAATACGATTTTGTGTGTGTTTTATATAACAATTATGTACTACATCTATAAGTGGGACAGAAATAAACTTTACCAGACCAGGAAAATTTGCCTATTTATTAAATAAATATTGTTTCAGTCAATGGCAGTAGCTAATGACATGAGGCAGCATAATAAAGCGTAAAAATGTATAGTGTTTAGTAATGAAGTTGATGTTTATGTAAGTGAAATTATAAAAAACATAACTGTAAATCATACGTAAGCCTAAATATGACATTTTGCAAATAAAAGCAGGATTGGTAGATGACGGTCCTAATATGATCGAGTTTTGCTTTATATTTTAAATCAGTGTAATAACGCATCCATTTTAAAATACATACGATTATTTTTTAAAGCATTTAAATAAATGTTTATTCATATATTCTTTTGTAGTGTTATAAAATATGTGACTACATAAAAGGATTTATTAAGATTTTTGTTTTACCTAAACATTAATATGAATTAACGTATTACCATACGGGTACCAGGTACTTTTAAACTTATAATTTCTTAAGCTAAACTCAATGAAATATATATCAATTAGTATTTATATCCATTAATTTTCTAATAATTTACATAGTACTAAGCAGTTAACTTGATAGTCTTTTATATTTTCACGGATTGGTATAATTAAATCAAGCGCTATAGGCAACGTTTGAATCATTTAAAAACCTCACGTCAAACTTTTTAACCAATCCTTAAAAGAGGTACATTAATAAATAGACAAACACGTTTTATATGAGACATTTGTAGAACAATCGTAAAGGTAGGAAGAACTGTTTTAGTGGAATTCTATTATAAAACCATTACAACTTTTTGAATTTTACGAGTTAATTTCTCGTGTACTTGGGAAATCATTATGAGGGAAAACAATGATATATGGTCCAATATTTAAATTTTACTTATGTTTACCCTTATAGCTCTAATATATATATATAATATTATATATATATATATATATATATATTATATATATTATATATATGACGATATATATATATATATATATATATATATATATATATATACTATATATATATATATATATACGAGATATATATATATATATATATATATATATATATATATATATATATATAAATATTATTGTTTTTTCATAGTGACACAGCTAGGATGCTTATAATTATGATATACGTGTACATATTTTTATGTAATTTTTAAGTGTACTATATTAAATTAATAGCAATCTTACATAATAATATGTGTAGAGAATAATAAATAATAATTTATAAATATAATAGCTTACCTTTCATCGTATGTGTTTAATGTCGAGATGATACCACTAAACTGAATGGTAGATTCCGTGCTCTTAAGGACAATCTAAAGTGGAGAGAGACGGTCGAGATTGCTGGGAAATCTTCAAGTGCGAAGTAAACACTTGAGAATTCTGCCAGAACTCTGTCAGTAAAATGTTTTAAAAGTGTTTGATGTGTTCTCGGATATTCCTAATTAAATTACCAAACTTTCCGGTGCATCATTACTAACTAAAACAGGCCAGGCATTAATTTATCTTGGTATTACAACTGTCTATTACGAACATTACTTTGATTTTTCCCGTGACTATTTTTGAGTTATAACTCTCTCTTTATAGGTTATATGTTTCTTGTATGTGGTCTTACTTAAAAATTATATTGCTTTATTCAAATTAATTCCACTAAGTTTGTAATAATAATTCTATATCTTTTAAGAGATTTTAGAGAACATTTTACTTGTATTTCTGGAATAGTTTCTTCACTTTTAAACTTGATAAAATATTTTTATCTTTAAACTAATTGTTGATAAGACAAATAATTTAACATTATGAATAATATGGATGATTTTTTTTGTTCATTGAGATTCTTATAATTGTAATGTTTTTACTATGCACAGAAAATATTAGACAATAGTGATACAGTACCCAAATAACATTAATATGTCATTGATTAGTAAAACGAGTTTAAAATACACTCAAATTACTTAAAAAAAATTTACTCAATGGTTTAAAATTTCTATTCAGATCTACAGAAAGACAAATATTACATATCCACCGTGCAGAAGGTTTCATTATATCATAATTCAACACAGTAAACGCTTCTGAAAAACCTAAATGATACGCATGTTCGCTTTTTATACTCTTTTTATGTCTTTGGAGTTCCATTTTGGTTTACAAACTTTCTATCCTTGCCCTTCGTATTTTCTAAATATTTTCTAACATAACATACTCATAATAATTATGTATTACATACAAAAATAATTTTTTTCTATTTTTTTAATTTTTTTACAATTTGAATTGACTATTTATGTATACATTAGTCCTTGAAATATCTGGTGATTGATAAAACTAATATTGCAACATACTATATGGCAAATGACTATTATATTAATATTTAAACCGGCAGTGATAATTTATTACAAGACAATCTCAGATTATACATCCTTTCTCTTACGATAAAGAGGGGATAATTACGCATTATTTTCCAATTCAGTATTCTAAGCATTCTTACATTTTATCTAAAAATATAATGAATACAGTTTTTATGCCTTTAAGTGAAATATTAATAAATGGTTCAATTATGTGACCGTATCCAAACAGAAACAAAATTTCTATATTTTTAATAGGTTTTTTTGTGTTTCATTAAACTTGTTAATAACAATTATTAATAAATTTTGAAAATTATACTTACAAGTAGAAATTATACAATCAAATTTTAAAATAGCTAAAGCTTGTATATTTGTTTTTTCTTAGATACATAATTTTTAATTTGGTGGCTTTGCTGTAATGGCGTATATTCAAATATAATTGAATAATTTCTTACTAATTTCTTATTAATTTCTTGTTAGTTGGAGTGGCTATCATTTTTCTGGTGGGGTAAGGTACAAAACGTCAAAGTATAAACAATCTACTTTTGACTACTTGCAACGTTGCCTTTCATATCCTTCCCGTTTGAAGATAATATAGCTTGAATTTTTCTTAAAATATTTTGATATTTATTTTTTAAATATTTTATAGTTAAGAGTATATAATATTCAGATGTATGAAGATATAAAGTTTAAAAATATACTAGTTGATTCATAAAGATATAACCCAAGCTTGAAATTATGTAAATAAATTGAAAAAGAGTTACCATGTAGGGTCGATAATCCTTACAAAGCCGCAGGTGATTCAAAAATTGCAAAAATTTCTTATCCAATGTTTCTTCTAGTTGAAAAGCTGCACATCACGTTTGATATCTCGACTAAGGATGTTCGTTATAACAAAATAAATAACAGTTTCCAATCTGAAACCGTCTCCAAGACTACCGTCTCCCATAACAGCGTTAATACATATGGCGTGCTATGGTTTAAACAAATTTAAGGAAAAAACAACTGAAAAAACTTAAAAGATTGCTATTTACACGAACAACTTTGCTTCATAAAAGTTTTACCAATCAGCTAATTTTATGTGTCATAGTAGAAGCAAATACTGTTATCGAAAAACAATCTAGGAATGTTGTGTTATTTAAGATTTTTTCTTTGTCAAGTATTGGTTTACTGAAAGTTTAAATATATTTTTGTATCAAAAGCAATACATTATAAGCATTCTAAAAATATAATCTATATTTTAATTTCGTACATTTTATGCCTATATATATCAACTGCATACATTTAAAAATCCAACAAAATAAACATCACATACACCTCAGATTGTGTTCGGACGAATAAATTTATTTGTATTAAAAATTTAAAATTCTTTCTAATATGGTAGAATTTAAATATATAATGGCTGTGCCCAGGAAAGGAGCACTATAACGTATCAACATAGGGAAGTTTTGTTCAAAGATCTCGATCAAGCACCAGCTGATTGCACGCTTTGTTGGGCGTCCCTTTGTATCGTAACTAAAAAGGGAATCTGTGGTCTTCCTTCAATGTAAAGGCCACAACTGCGAACTTCCCTTTATCTATTTCATTTTCCTGGGACCTGGCTATAGAAACTTTTAGAGCACCTTTTACTAAGTTAATAAGCACGGTTATGTTTTCTTATAACAGTATAATTTTTTGTTATAAATTTATTTTTAAGTTGAAGTCAACAAATATGAAGGTACAAATAATTGTAAAAATACATCATCTGTTTATTTAATCTTTACTGATCATCTCATTCTTTTCTGTATCGTAAAAGTTCTTGGTTCAGCAGTAAAACTTTAGTTTGTTTAAGACAGCCATGATGTTTAAGAGCACCGAGAACACTCATGTTTTACATTATTTAACTATTATTAGTCCATCTACTTTTTGTTCAAATCACAGGAAGGAACATGTCATTCAGTCGTATTAGATACAAAATATTTTTGTTATCACTCAGTATTTCGTTAAATCGTTGCGTGGCAAAGATTAATTTAACGATAAAATTACATTTCCTAAATAATACTTTAATCCTAACTGTCTGCTACTGTAACATATAGGCTACATGCATAATAAAATAACACTCGATATGTAATTCAATGCCGATTACTTATAACTCCACTCTACTCCATTGTCTTCCTTATCTAATCACATTCACCCACTGATGCAACAGATTTGTTATAACTCGACTGTTCTTGAGACTCCCATCACATAAAATAACTATTTTAAATAAATCTAGAACATAAGTTCCCTTTCATTTTATTTTGTAAAAAATAATTTAAACGTTCGTCAGTATAGAGAAGCATTGTGTATTGAATACAAAACATTGAAGCACTCTGTAGACGAAGTGTAGATTTTTGACAGTTAACTTAATAGTGTAATTAGTATAAATTTACTGTTTTATATTTGACAATTCAAATTACTTAGAATTTTTTCTGAGAGGATAGCGGTGCAGATATTAGAGATGGTACAGGCATTGCGTGATAAATCTCGTTCATTACACAACATCATTACACCGAAAAAAGCAAAGCATCGCAGCAATATAATTTAACCAGGGAAACTTTGGTCTAAGTAATTACTTTTCATTGGATACAAAATGTAAAACAATATCAATATAGTTTATGTAGTGTTAGGTTACATTTCCCACAGAGATCGTCTTATAACTATCAGACATTTTTCATCTTTCATTTCCTACCCTATTTCTACATTATTCCCCTTTTGTGTCCATTTTCATTGCTGGCAAGAGAAAATCATCGACTCTGAACTAAAGAATGTTAAGTTACTTATATATTTAGAGGGTTATACAGACCCTTTTTGAGTCTCGGCAGCACATGAAGTCTCCGCTGTAAATTTCCATTAACTGTTTACTTTACAGCTGTTTTTTTACCTTAATAAAATTAATACAATGGCTGTTAGTACATGACGTACAATGCACATGCCTGGTCTCATTGATATTTGCGGCAATATGAAGTATGTGCATGGAAATTTCCATCTTTCTCTGAATAAAAAATTCACAAAGACAGATCTGTACTGGTCTTATCTAATTACCTCCACTTATTTTTTAAGAAGTCTCACTTTTATTGTTTATGGAAGGCTGTATATTTTGTGCTTCATTAATCTCCGTTACTTAAAATGCAGCTTACAAATGATTATAGATTGAAAGGAAAATCGGTGATGTCTTAAATTTTTTCAGTCAGGGCGATTGATAATAGCTGCTTGAAGCAGAAGAGAGACAGTAGGGTAGAGTGCGTTATCAAGTTGTATTGAATTTAGAAACAGTCCTAATGCCACATACTGATGGTATTTTATGCATGCCTAGTTTAAAATCTGTAATTGGTTTTTTATGTTTTAAGCCATTAGTAAACCAACAAATCTATGGACAACGAGATAAAGGCGAAATTCTAACGTCCTGTACTGAACCAGTTACTATGTCTCGGAGCTGCCTTACCAGGATCGAAATTTACTACCGAAAAAGTTGGATGCGTGAAACATGCAAAAATGAACAGCATTGTTTTGCGTTATGTGAGCATTGGAGCTGCAGATTTAACTTATGCAGATTGGTAATAAATGACGAAATGGGCACAACCATTTATTCTGTGACATTACCATAGCTCTCATGTTTGGCTATTTATGTGCCTTGTCGAATGTTTCACATATTAGATAGTTGGTTAAGTCATAATTAATAAGTTTTAAGGCTGGACTTTCGTTTAAAAGTTGAAACGAAAAAAATAATATTGAGACGTGTAACATTGATTTAGCTGACAATGAGCGTTACTTTCTTGACTGTTAGGGTCTATCGTTTGGGCTGATTACTGTAATTACAAGAACATTTTCCCGAGTAAAACATTTTATCCTCGGTTAACTGATGAAAACACTAAATCTACGGGGCCTTTACTTGCTCATAAATTTTAGATTGCAGTTGTTATTGAAGATGTATTGGTTAAGAGTATAACATTTTGGACACTTGTACACGATAAGTACAAAACTAGTTTCTAAGTACAGGACCTATACTGTTCTTCTTCAAACAGAGTTTTATACTTGCAAAATAAAATAACTATGAAAATGACTAAAATCTGTAATGTTAAACTTTTATATTATCTCATAACAAGATCTGGATTACTAAACCAGAAGACAATATTGTGGATGTCCTTGTTATGCTTTAATTAATTTCACATGTACTAATATACATATATAATTTTATATTTATAGATATAATCTAGTTAAATTTATTTCTGAACTATTCATCTAAATAAAGAAAAAATCTAATTTTAGGATTGACGTTATGTTTTGTATGATTTTCCATTTAAAGTATGTTCATATTAAAGTTTTTATTTAATAAATTTCGGTAGCTCCCTATTCCTCGAAATTATTTGCATGCAAAAATATAAAAAATCTGAACAAATCACTAGTAGTTCAATAAATATAGTTAACATCTTTTAATTTCAATGTATTATTATAAAGAAAAGTAGTGAAAGAATTTGATTTATTCTCATCATATATTAAATGTTTTGTATAAATAATATGACAGGTTTGGGTCCATTCGCAATACAAAATATGCGCATTTATCATTCAAATAAGATTGATTCTCACATATATCATCTCTCATAGGTCTTTTGACAGCATGACAGTATTCAAAGACTGACTGTTTTTAGTAAAATGTTTCTAAACAACATTAATCAAAGTGCTAATAACAATAAACTATTTCGACGATCGATTACTAAAAACTAATAATAATATTCAATTTAATTTACTACATTATAAACACACCGTAAAACTCAAAAGATATTATTAAAATTAATAATTTATTGTTATTTAAAATTGAATTATGATTTAAATTTCTTAACTTTGTACTAAAGAATTTATTTACCATATACTTTAAAATTATTGTCTTAAAAACTGCATTTCACTAAATTATTTTGCTTAATTTGAGACAGTATTAACTTATTTAATAAAGTTTTTCCAATTTTTATAGTTCACATTGAGAAAAATGGTTAAGCAAAGAATTTTCAACGATTATTTGCCATTATTTTGAACCGAAACTAAATGTATTGTGTCACATTATACAAGGTAGATCACTAAACAGTAGTTTTCAACAGGTTCCAGTTTCATCGTCTAATGTTTTCTGGATGATTATCAAACGCTTGGTTAATGGAATAATTAAGACACAGTTTATAGAGAGAAATTAGAAGAGATGGCATTTGAACGTTGTAAATATACAAAATACACAAAGACTGTAAACTCTGGACAGCATCAAAGATGTTTCATTGTTTCGATAAAAGGTCAATGGATGACTACCATAGTCAGAAGATGTTTCTTCACACAATTTATTTCAAACTTAAAGAAGAAAATTCAAATTTCTAACTCCATAAAGAGGAACCTGTCTCCTTTGTTCTTACTTAGTACATCTTTGAGATTTACTTGACCCTTTCATTACATTTCAGTTCAATCTGACGATACGTTTAGCTTTTCAGTTATAATTTGTATATTGTTTAAATATATAAAGTAGTACGTCCTGTTGGTATAAATAATATATTAAACCAAAAGGTTATATTATACAGTTTATTTTTTATAATGCAATTATTCAACAAGGTAAAGTCATTTTGTTTGGCCTAACAGATTTTATCCTGTCTTGTATGGCTCCAGATTCCTATTAGAATAATAAAATTGTTTTATCTGTCCAAAGCATAATAAGCTTTTTACACCTTACAATTGTCATTAAAACTGTCTTAGGTGAGTCGTTAAAGTTTTTGTATTGTAAAGCTTATGGGGCAAAGTATGAATAGTATTATACGCGTATTAACTATTAACACTATAAACAGTGTTAAAATGATAACACAAGAAGGTAAGCAATACTTATAAACGTTTTAGCAAGCACAAGGTGTAAATAAGAGTCATCAATTTGTGGAATACAATCTAATCAATTTACTGCGTCCAAACGTTATTTATAAATATGCAGCCGAAAACAAGCGTCGAAGATTCTAGTGGATGCAGGTGAGAGTGATAAGTGATAAGACAACTGATAACAAGGTGGCAAGGTTGTGGAGTTGCGTGATTATAATCTTCTACGGCAATAATGGTAGGTAGCGTTGTCTAGATATGAAAACGACACGTCATATAACTAACAGCTCACTCTAGGGTAAAGTCACTATAAAATAATCTGTGTTCCAGCGCTATTATACGTGTAATCAGTAAATAACATAAATGCATTTAGCGAAAAAGTGCAAAACATTATTTACTGGTAACATTCCGGACAGGACAGGCCTATTTCTAAATGTTCAATAACATTTCCCAAATAAATTTTACTGATATTGGACATAACCAGTTCGCCGGATCACGAATCGATTCCCGTTACTGGCATTAAATTTTGCAACTCTAATACCTTATACCGACAATAAATACAGTTGTAATTAGAACAGAAATGACTTTGAATGTGATTTTAAATTATTAATGTGTGTATTTTTAAACTTTTTAACACTTCACTAATTTATTACTTATTTATTTATTTATTCTTAAATATTTTTATTTCAATAGTTTTTATTTATTTTGACTTTACCAAAAATGACTTTGTTAGTTGAACATTCTAAAAATGGCAAACCTCTCATTCTTGTCAACAACTACAAATACAGAGAGTCATTGTTTAAAGAACGGAGATAGAGCTTGGCGATGTCTTGGAGGGAAGTGTGGGGCGACGGTGAGGACCAACGCCGATGCAACGCTGCTTGTGTCATCCGGCGGTAAACATCAGGGGCCCCACCCAGTGACTTTAAGCGTGTCGTCTCCTCAGAGCTCCTCGTCACCCAATAAGCCTGCCGTGTCTTCCGCGTCAACCGCAAGCGCTCTAGCACCTGCAGCTTCGTTGGCGCAGTCTGCCGCGTCGTCCGCGCCGTTAAGCGTTGCCGGGTCTCCCGCGGCAGCCGCTGGCGCTGGCGGTGCGACTCGGGATGTTTCGGTGACGCCACCTGCCGTCGCGCCCGCGCCGTGTGAAAGAGCTTCCACCCCGCTCTCTTGTCGTGAGGCCGCGCGGCCAATGTCGGCGACGGAGGTGGCCGACCTGGTCGCCGAAAACAGCTCACTGAAGGAACGTGTACTGCAACTTGAAGAACAATTTAAATGCGTACTGGACCATTCAATTGAGTCGGACACCCGCTTAATGCAGTACACGGACCAGGTGTTTGTGGCGAGTGCGTCGCGGAGGGATTCGCCCGTGCGCGCTTCCACGGCTGACTGCGGCGTGCAGTGTGACCTGCCGACCATCTGCAGGGATCAACGGTGTGCCGAGTCCAGGGACCTCGTGGCCAGTCTCAGGGTCACCATTGAGGTTCTTGAGGCGGAACTTCAGTGTCTGAAGGAGGAGAAGAGGAGATGCGAGTTTGAGGGTGGGCCGACATCTGAGTGGACAGTGTGTCAAAACCGAAAACCCCCTCCAATATCAACGGAGAATAGGTACAAAGCCTTAGCCAATGTTACTGACACACACCAGACGGCACTATGTCTACCGAAACCGTCTGTCAAACCTAGCTCGCGCAGTAATAAACACAACAAGACAAAAAAACAAACAAGAAAAGCAAATGTTCAACTGCCATTTTCTTCCATCCTAATTGAGGGAGACAGTCACATTCGCGATCTGGCTGCGAAGGGTGAGTCATGAGACAAACGTGGAGGGCGTCTGCAGGCCTGGGGCAAAACTGCTGGAGGCGACATCGGACGACCTGCCTCCGCCCGGCGGCTGCAGTGTGATCGTGGCCGATACTAATGACGTTGCTTCTGGAGAAGAGTGTAACATATACCGGCATCTCGAGCGACGCATCAAGAGGAAGCTGGGGACCTCCAGAGTCATTGTAGCCACCCTGCCCCACAGACACGACCTACCTGCCAGCCACAGGATTAACCGAGAGACCGCGCTGGTTAATAATTACATAGAAGAGTTATGCGCGAGGTACTGTGGGGCGGAGGTGCTCGACTTCAACCGTATCGGCAGGGCTGCTTTTACATCCCACGGCATGCACCTCAAACGCACCAGCAAGCATCTGCTAGCCGAACTGCTGGTGAAGTGTCTGCGGGAGATGAGCCACTTCGCCCCTAGAGCGCCGTCCTTGTCCGCGACGGCCGTCGCTGAGCCGCCGTCCCGCCCCCTGGAGCCGCCTGCACAGCGGCCCACGGCGTCGGATCCTCCGGTGGCCATTCTTCCCTTCGACTCCTTTGCGGATGCAGTTAAGAGCCGATTGCCGATGCCTCAAGAAAGTACAACTACTTCAAATCCGCAGACAGGCAACCAAAAAAACGATTTTATTTTAAACACCTTGAAAATAAAAATGTAAAGGCAACAGGACTGGAGTACAATACATCACGAAAAAAACAAAATCAAAATCCCAAAATACAAAATTTAACTGAGACATTCTCAGTTGTGCACCAAAACGCACAATCTGCCACTAATAAAGTGGATGAGCTAACACTCATGGCAGAAGAGCTGCACCCTGACATCTTCGTTATCTCTGAACATGGCTTCACGGCTGACACTGTCGCTATGTTTAGAATTGACAATTACGAATTGGCTAACAATTTTCACCGAACAAACTTTAAAGGGGGTGGTGTTGCAATTTTTGTAAAATCACGAATGAAATTCCAGCCCTTCAAAGTGGATTATAGCTGTGATCTAGACTTTGAAGTGGTGGGAGTAAAAACTGATCTAAATTCCGTGGGAAAAATTACTATAATTGGTCTATATAGATCTCCCAATGGGTGCAGCAATACTTTTTTTGAAAATATTGAGACCCTTCTAAATTATATCAATTCAAAGTTGTTGAAGTTTATCATCATTGGTGACTTCAACATCGATGTGCTAGACAACACCAACCCCCTGACCCAGCGGCTACGCGACATTCTCACTTCTTTTGGCTTGATCTGGTCCGTGAGCTCACCAACTAGAGTGACTGCCACAACGAGTACAGCCATCGACAACGTCATCACAAACATCTCAGACGTTTCGGTCTGTGTCCTGAACACGGCCATCTCAGACCACTTCGCGCAGGAAGCCGTAATTGCACGCCACAACCCAAAATTTGAACCGCCCCCCGTGAAAATGAAACGAGATCAAAAACCCGGAAATGTCGAGCAATTTATAAGGTCGCTCAGCAAGGAATCTTGGTCTTTCTTAGAGTCTTTCGAACGAGTGGATGAGGCTTTCGACGCGTTTTCGAACCGCTTCATTTTTTATCTAAACATAGCTTGCCCATTCAAAAAATTTAAAGAGTCTACTCAAGCGAAGAAAAAATCCTGGATTACTCAGGATATCCTCAATTTAAGAGAAAGACTCAAATTTTACCACTCAATTTATGTCAAATCCGAAAACGAAGAATTCAAAATCTTTTATCGACAATTTAAAAAAAATTACCGCAAAGAAATAAAAAATGCCAAAGCAAGAGACGTTGAAAATCAACTACAACAGTCCAACAATATTTCAAAGAGTGCTTGGAACATTATAAAAAGAACACAAATTCAAAAAATGATTCAAAATTCACCATTCCAAAACTCAAATCTGAAATTGGACTGATTCATGATCATTTCGAAGTGGCAAGCAATTTCAACAATTTCTTTTCAACTGTGGCTGCATCAGACATTTTGTTAAATATCGGCAACCAAAGTCAAGAGCCAATGGCGGGACCGGTTTCGTCCATGGTCCTTTTTCCTGTGTCCGAGGGAGAGGTGGCTCGTGTCATACAGGATCTCAGACCGAAAAAATCTAGTGACATCAATGGTACGTCTATGTGGTTAATCAAAAAGTGCTTCAAGCATATTTTGACACCGCTCACAAAATTGATCAATCTCTCTTTTGCACAAGGCATTTTTCCGTCTGCACTGAAGACAGCAAAAGTGATTCCAATTTTCAAAAAGGACGATCCTTGCATATCCAGCAACTATCGTCCGATTTCAATTCTTCCCACCTTCAGCAAAATTTTCGAAAAAACATTTCTCAAACAATTTGAAAAGTTCCTCAATCATTTTGAAATCATCTGTCCTGAACAGTTTGGGTTCAGGAAAAACAAGTCAACCATTGATGCTGTGACGGATCTCATCAACAACGTTGTCGATGGCCTGGAGAGGAGAGAACATGTGCTCAGCATATTTCTCGACCTCTCCAAAGCTTTTGACTGTGTGCATCATGCGACACTGTTGCACCAGTTGTGGACAAGTGGTATTCGGGGTCTGCCGCACCGTTGGCTCTCGTCTTACCTCGCGGACAGAGAGCAGTGCGTGCAGATTGCGAATGCTCTGTCAGACAAAGTAAAAATGCCCTATGGTGTCCCTCAAGGATCAATATTAGGGCCAGTCCTTTTCATATTATACGTCAACAGACTGAATTCTTCAATCCAGAATGGAAAAGTGGTTCAGTATGCTGACGACACGACTCTCTGCATCAGATCAAAATCAAAACAAGATCTCGAGGTGAAATCATTCATTGAGGTGAATTCATGCATTGAACATTTCTCAAAACTCAATTTGAAAACAAACAGTTCGAAATCAAATGTGATGAATTTTTGCCTTCGGCAACAAGAGCATTGGCAACGACCCGCAGTGATGGTGGATGACGTACTCTTGGAAGAAGCAGAATCCATCAAATTCCTTGGAATGTACCTTGATCGAGGACTGACATGGGATGATCACATTGATAGAGTCTGCTCAAAGGTTGCTTCAGGCATTTATGTTTTACGCAACCTTTCAAAATTTTGTTCCATGGATGTATTGAAAACGGCTTATTTTGGTCTGATACATCCACATTTATCTTACGGCCTTAGGCTGTGGGGAAGTTGTTCTAAATACAAATTCGAAAGAGTATTTAGAACACAAAAGAAAGCCATCAGAATTCTTTCAAAACTGAATCCTAGAGAGTCGTGTAAAGGATCCTTCAGGGAGCTTGGATTGCTGACTTTACCCTGTCTCTATATTCTCGAGGTCGCCCTGTATTGTCGACTAAAATGCCAGTTGGTGCAGGGCAGGGACGTCCATCACTATCAAACAAGAGGCAGGGACAACTTTCGAACCGAGCAACACAGGACAACAGCATTCGGACATTTGCCATCCCAGGTTGGTGTCACAATCATCAACAGGCTCCCTGAGGAAATTAAACATCTCGAAGATCCCAAAACATTCAAATCTCGACTAAAACGCCTCTTGGTGTTAAAGGCATTTTACTCCGTTGAAGAGTTCATGATGGGCCGCTGGGATGAAAATCCTTGAAATTATCAACAAACAATTTCCCAGTCCTGATGTCCAGTTACCATGAAATTCCAAATACTTGGCAACTGCCTTGTTTATTGACTCTCACATTTAAGTATTGTGTGTTTAATACCTCAAATGTTGACGCATGCAATGCAATTGTGAAATTGTTGATTGTTGATGCAATAAAGAATAAAGAATAAAGAAAGAAAGAAAGAAATATCAAAATCAAGGCGTCTTTATTGCATTTGAACAACATACAGTATTGTATAGCAACCGTCATTAGCCTATCTACTCATTCACCCACAATCATACATTCAAAAACGTTCCTCATCCAGACAAACATGCAATGCCTATATCAGATCCTGTTAAAACGTGCTTCGATTTTAATTTCCCAGGCGGCTCTGCATGAACCCACCCACCGCGCAAAAAGCACCTGACACCAATAGGCGTTTAAGACGAGATTCAAGTTTTTGGCTTTAATTACAATAGGTGATGTTATATTAATACCATAATTTAAACAACAATGTATTGTACGTATCAATAAAACAATGTATAGGTTATATGGTTACCCACCCCAGAAATTACAAACGAATTTATTGCTGATAAATGCTTACTAAATATGTAAGAAAAAATATTTATATGTCGATCGAGACCTATGAAATGTTCGTAGCATCAGTTGAAGTGCTGGAACAGTATGTGATATTTCAAATATTTTACAACACGTGAAAAGGTAAAAAATTTCATTAACGAAGTACACAACACGTTCTTATGACTACTAATAGTGAGGGAATTAAAGATTTCAATGCTTTCAAAACTTAAACTTGTAAACAAAACGAGAATAACTGAAAATATTTATTTTCATCATTACAGAAACGTTTAAACACTAACAATTGTTGTTGAAATATTAGAATATTCTGGAATTATAAATATGGAAGTTAGAGATGTTTTGCATAAAAGGAGTGTACGATATTTTATATATATATACAATTGTTAGTGTTTAAACGTTTCTGTAATGATGAAAATAAATATTTTCAGTTATTCTCGTTTTGTTTACAAGTTTAAGTTTTGAAAGCATTGAAATCTTTAATTCCCTCACTATTAGTAGTCATAAGAACGTGTTGTGTACTTCGTTAATGAAATTTTTTACCTTTTCACGTGTTGTAAAATATTTGAAATATCACATACTGATCCAGCACTTCAACTGATGCTACGAACATTTCATAGGTCTCGATCGACATATAAATATTTTTTCTTACATATTTAGTAAGCATTTATCAGCAATAAATTCGTTTGTAATTTCTGGGGTGGGTAACCATATAACCTATACATTGTTTTATTGATACGTACAATACATTGTTGTTTAAATTATGGTATTAATATAACATCACCTATTGTAATTAAAGCCAAAAACTTGAATCTCGTCTTAAACGCCTATTGGTGTTAGATATATATATACAATTTCAATAAATATTGAATCAAAAAAGTACTTGCTCCGCCGGGAGTCGAACCCGGATCTCTCACTTGCCGGGTGAATGTGCTACCATTACTACCATTACTTTTTCCGTTTCAATCATTTTGTATTTGGCCGTATCTGTCACATATGCATTTAAATAAAACAACTAACATACAGGGTGACAATTAAGTCTGGAACCTCTTTTTTTTATTTTTGAACCACAATAGAAAGAAATACCCAAGTTCACACGTGCTTACTGGTGATATTAACGCATACATCTGCCCAATTACCGACCGGATAATCCCTTTGGGAGACAACACAAGGAGTCAGAAAAAATTCCTAAATAGCAGCATAGGTCAAGTTTGGTATCAAATTAAAGGTCTTACTTAGCAGAGTACAATGCCGCAAACCGGACTTAAAAAGGTAGATTCATTCAGTAGTTATAGCTATTTGAATTTTAAAACAATTGAACAATGTAAATTTTAAGTATTACAAGTAAACACCAATTTTTAAGTACCTGTGATCTAAGTAAGTGTTCAAAATGTTCCCCTCCCATTGTCTGGCAATGTCCTAGGCGGTTGTAAAAGCCATCCACTGCATTTTGAAGGTAGTCACGAGGAATATCTTGAGCTTCTTGGACTATGAGATTTCTTAGGTGCGCCAAATCTCGAGGCTTAGTACGATAAACTTTATCTTTGAGGTATCCCTAAAGAAAAAAATCCAGCGGAGATAAATCAGGGGAACGAGAAGGCCACTCTGCTGCACCACGTCTTCCAATCCGTCTGTGAGGGAATATTGTATCCAAGTATTCTCTAACAAGGAGAGCACAGTGGGGTGGCGAGCCATCTTGTTGGAAATAAATTCTTTGAAATTGTCGACCAAGAGCAGCTTGTAGTGCAGGAATTATCTCATTTTGGAGCATTGCTAGATACGAGTCACCATTTAAATTACCATTGATAAATAAAATAATAGGCCCACAATTTGATTTCCTATAATACCTGCCCAAACGTTAAGTTTCTGTGGATGCTGTGCTCTCTCTTCTTTCCAGTGTGGATGGCTGTTGTCCCAATACTGACAATTATGTCTGTTGACACTGCCATTCAACATAAATGTTGCATAATCAGAAAATAAAATATCGTTCAAAAGGATTTGTTTTCGGTAAATTCTATCCATCATTACTTCACAAAATTCGAGCCGCCGATCGAAGTCGTCTTCGTTCAGTTCCTGAATAAGATGTACTCGGTACGCCTTGAAAGCTGCCTTTTTAACACTTTCTGACTGACTCACGAGACATTTCATGAGTTTCTGCAGCAGATCTAACTGATTCATTTGGATTCTCGACGAAAGACTGAAGAACATCTAATGGTGCGGCTTCACCCGTCACTGTTGTTGGTCTTCCAGTTCTGACACGATCGTTAACGCTACCAGTCTCTACAAAACGGGCCACTGTCTATATTACTGTGGACTTAGAGACAGGATATCTCTCTGAAAAAGTATCATTGAATAAATTTTTAACTTCTTCATATGATCTTTCATTATCTCCCCACCCACGCATCATTAAAATAGTTATCCTTTCACGCTCACTAAGTGACATAACGGTAAATAAACAAATTAATAACCAATTTTAAAACTTGTATATGACTGAAAATTATTCCATCTGCATAACTAAACCCGCTGAAAGCTTCAGTGCAACTGAACTGTTACCTTCCTACCAAAATACAGATAACAACGGTTGCAGTAAAAGTTCACTTGGAGGTCAAAGTTCACTATTTGGGAAAACCCAAAGAGCCACTTTCACATTCTAACAGTAGTGTTATTGGTAATAATTATTGATTCCTGGTTTCGATTACCAGGATGATGATGGAAGGGGAACATTTTGAATACTCACTTTGATCACAGGTACTTAAAAACTGGTTTTTTACTTGTAATACTTAATAATTTAACAATTGTTCAATAGTTTTAAAATTCAAACAGCTATAACTACTGAATGAATTTACCTTTTGAAGTTCGGTTTGCAGCATTGTACTCTGCTAAGTGAGACCTTTAATTTGATACCAATCTTGACCTATGCTGCTATTTAAGAATATTTCTGACTCCTTGTGGACCGTCTCCCAAAGGGATTATCCGGTCGGTAATTGGGCAGATGTGTGCGTTACTATCACCAGTAATCACGTGTTAACTTTGGTATTTTTTCATATTGTAGTTTAATAATTAAAGACTTAATTGTCACCCTGTATGATCGGAAGACCAAATACCTGTCAAACGACTTTTATTTACATCAAATTGTATAAATTTCAATAGCCTTATTTAATTTCAATAAACATTGATTGTAATTAAATAAGGCTATTGTCAATCACACACACACACACACACACACACACACACACACACACACACACACACACACACACACGAATATAATGATACGACGTAGCTAGTTCCGGAAAGGAAAAGGGAATTGTTACCTGCGCCTAGGAGAACCTTTTATAAAATTTTCTTGGAAATCACACAACTTATTGAGTTAGAAAATATCTGGTGAATATTAGATGAATACCCCCTATTTATTACCTTAACACTCCTATGTTAGGACGTACCAATTCTGGTATCCGTCTAGGCTTAAAATCTGTTAAATATCGGTTTAGTTTGAAATTATTATTATTAATTGCTCATTACCTATTGTAGTTTGGTATATTGTTTACCTGAATTTCATTAATTTATTGCATTCAGTTTGCATTAATCCATTATATACAATATAACACACGTATTTTACCTATTATGCATTAAAAGCTGTCAGTTATTATAAACTTTCAATAAACCTGTAACATATCTATAAATTTATGTATGCATGATTTTAACTACAGATTTTTACTCACTCATTATAATATAGTGTCCCTACGACTGATGCAAAGCAATATATTAGTGATACAAAGACCGAACTGTTTAAAATTCATTCGAGATGGAAATCCTATACATATTAGGTTTTAATCGGTTTTAGATTACTGTATTTCGTTTCTATAAGTTAGTAAGAAATTACTTCATATCAAAAGTAAATTGCGCAAAAGGAAAATTATTCTCTCTATTAAGTTTTCTAAGTAGGAGAAGCCAAAGTTTACTGATGTGCATGGCATTCGTATGCAACAGCGCAGTATAAAAGTAATTTGCCTAGATCCAGGTCACTTGTAAACAGTTTGTTGCTTTAACACATCGAGAAGCTCCAGTAAGCTTCGTGTGACTTTTACACCTGCCCTACTTCTGGCAAATCTCGATTCCTATTCGAGATGAAAACTGCCAACCGATACATACTCATAAAAGATATATACGTACGTTGAAAATATATACTTGCTAGGTCTCTTATGAAGAAAATTGTTTAATATAAACCGTCTTTAAGTGCATTTTACACAACTTTACTACAACTGTAAAAACTTTTAAAATTTCAACGTATAGGCCTCACGAGGGTATTTCTCTATAATCAAAACTGAGAAAGGTATAAAGTTAATTTAATTGTAATTTATGTAACAATGAGGAACAAGTGTATATATAGTGCATCCTATCCTCAAAATAAGTCACCTCGGTTAGTATTTCATTACTTTTGTTTATAAATACAAACTACATGGGTATTTATAAATTAAAACCTAAATTTAAACTAATGTGCAATCCGTTTTGGAAGGTTTCAGCGTATCTTTCAACTGTTAGCACATCATTATAAATACACTATTAAATTCAACATAATATCCAGATGACTTTTTACAGTAATAGCGTAGTTTCTTTTTATGAAAAGTCGGTCGTATTACAGCTTTACTCTCCTACCTATTGCCTAAAACAATAAGAAATTTGTAAATATGTACAGGTGGACAGCTGAAAACTTTATCAGGGTCAACACAGTGTTTATCGGTTTGAATATAATTTCATTACCAGGAAACGATCGTTGTATTTTATAATTGATTCCGTGAACATCTAAACCTTTTTACAGCTCGCTATACAATATTAGTATAATTGTATCGCAAATCTCGAAGGATACTTTTTATTAACTTATCGTTGGTAGCCACCATGTTGAAAAAATTCTATGAAAGTTGAATATATTGTGAATCTTCAAACAATTGAATTTTAACATTATCAATAAAACTGATGGCACATTGTCTAACAATTGTTCAGAGAATTCTGACTCTAATAAATCATTTTTAAGTTATACGAACATATTAAGAATAAGGTATAATTTAGTGACACCATAATAGATAAGGTTCCTTCAAACATGGGTTTATTTCAGCTGCGTATGTGACACGTGTGATGACGGATGTTTGTATGTAATCATATGACAGCAGCAGAAGAGCACCACCAAAAAGCCTATTATTATCTTTGACACCTTTCAGAGACCAGTCTAGAGCTTCAAGTGAATGCTTGAGGACCATAGTACATTCATCCCAGATATTAATTTTGCAACAAAGTCTCAAAACTTTACCTTTATGTTAGACACATACATTTTTATGTTAGAAATTGCTTTGGAATTGTCATGGATGTTTACAAGTAATTTAACTGATGAATGCACAGTCCCACCATTAAGTATGGATGCTGCAATGCCTGATTAAGAAATTGATTATGCAATATGATTTTGTGGTCGAATGCTCGCAAGTACCAGTGGGATGATGAGTGTTTTACCAGTATCACCTGGTGCGTCTAAAATAAGAATCTGCCTTGTCGTGCTGCAATTTATACGTTAGTTTGATAACATACATTTTTTCTCAGTAAGCAATCATTTATTATTAGCAACAAAATTAGCCAAGGATCAGACAGGTAGTCGCGTTGAACATCGCTGTTGATAATATCTGCTGCTGGATGGTTCGTCGCTGGCATTCCGAAATGAATGAGCGGCATACTAGAAATAATCAAAATCATTATTATTGCCTCATTATATATTTATGCGGAGAATCCAATATTGAGATTTTGATTACTGACTGTAATACCATGCAAAATATCTTCACTCATTTGTTCCAGAAAGCATGTTCAGACGGAAAACACGTTGTCAATATTATTGAAAGTAACTGACGCATTCGGTGTGGAGATGAAGTCAGTGCTGCATCTGCAAGTGCTAATGATTATCATCTTTCAATAAATGTAATTCACGACTCGGATCTAAGAAAGTGTCGTATAACGTACCATTGACTTTTCGCAAATACTGAAAGAATGTGTTTATCAATAACTAACCTAATAAAGCATCGCGTTGCTTAGGATGAACTATTGTATATAATTGGACTAAACTATTTGTCACAAATATGTCGCCAAATCCTGGGACTATAATGCATCGTTTTCGTGGTTTCCAACTTTCTAATTGTTTATTCCATGCAAAAAAATTAGGAACACAAGTATACATTACAAATATTTACGAATTGACCAACAACATATTATCGATTACGAAGGTTAAAACATTCAGTAAGCATTGTTTTTGGAGCTGTCAAAAGTTGTGATAGTACAGTCTGTTATGTAAAATAGACTCGCTGTTTACTTTCAAGATGCTTTCAAGTAAGATGGATAACCATCGATATAGATGATTAGTATCAGTTTGACATGGTTTTCGAAAAAGTTTCGTAATTTTTTTTTTTCGTTTAGTGTCATCCATACAGGGTACCACATGGACCATAGATCGTATTAGTAGTTACAATGTCAAACAATTTTTGATGAACATTGGGATCCAGAACTTCCAGAGAACACAAACATATAGGGCTGGGAAATATTCTTCGGTTTAATTCTAGCCTTTGTGATATTATTCCGGTCTAAGAAATTTATAATATAGTTAAATTGTATTTTAATCCCAATGAAGAAAATATATATATATATATATATATATATATATATATATATAAATCACACATATATATTAAAAGGTGTTTACTTCCAGCCGTTTGTATTCATTTACGGTGCCACAGTTTAATTTAAGCTACTTGTTGCCCCGATCAAAAACTACTCCTGTATGTTCAAAAAAACTTTTACTTCCTCCTCTTGCAATATATTGTTTTCTAAGATATTTCCAGTCTCACTCAGGACTGAAGAGCCTACCCTCTTAACGTATTTAATATAGTATATTAACCAACCTAACTAAATATATATGGTTAATACAAGGATGGTTCTCCTCGCTAGAGATGTGCTCTAAGTCCTTATCATGAAATATGCCACAAACTCACGTTCTGAGAGCCCGAAAAAAGGTTTTAATTTCTAACAAATGTATTTATCAAAATATTTAAAGATTGGAGTCCTATTTATTGTTGGAAATATAGGAAATATATGCTTATGCTTCTTCCCGAATTAATTCAGTGTCATTTAAATTTGATTTTAGTAGTAGTAGAATATAGTATTCTAAGCAAGAAACAATGGAAAATATTAGAATAAAATTTAAGGGTAAAATATACGATTAAATATTCAATAAAATATTAAATAAATTGGAAAGCTATATTCAACACTTGTATTCATAAAATTATTATTTTTTTTTTTTTTAATAACTCTCTACACTTCTTTAAATAGAAGTGTAAATGAGTGTAAGTGAGAAAAAGGCGGTTTGTTTTGGGTATACAGCCTTCCGTTACGCTCTCACATTTAACATTAAATTGTAAATTTTTACATAGCTGTTACACTCAAATTTTGAGAGTCTTTTTAAACATTATTCTCAGTATGACATCAGATAACTGTGGCAATTGTAACGATACACTTCCTAAAACCGGACACTATGCATTGTGCTCATCCTGCAACAGAGGCTTCCACTTAGAAAGATGCAGTGTGAAGAAACAAACTTGGGCATCCATGGGCGCTAAGCAATCTACTTGGGTATGTGCTATTTGCAGAAAGAATAAGAAAGGTTCTACATCACAAAATGAAGATGCAGACGTATTACCCCAAACTAACACGGATGACGATTTAGAGGTTTTTAGCCTAGGTGTACAGAGGTCTATCCTAGCCAAAGTAACGGCGTCATCTATAAAATTTGTCGCTGAAAAGTATGACTCATTGCTGGATGAGGTCGTCGAACTTCGAGCTGAAAATAAAGAGCTTAAAGCCGATGTTAACACCCTCAAGTCAAATGATGAAGCTTCCAGAGACGCAGTTGACAAGCTAAACACCTAGGTGGCAGAACTTTCAGCTGAGATTGCCGACCTGGACCAATACGGTAGAAGGATAAACCTTGAAATACATGAGTTGAAGGTAGATGGAAGCTTAGCACAAGAAAATCTTGCAGAGGTGTTACAAAAGGTGGCCAAAGACATCAATGTGGACTACCAGCCCTTCCAGGTTCATCAGGCACGTCGTCTACAACCCCGTAAAAACGGCAACCCACCCATCATCATCGTCCAATTCTACTCAAAGACTATAAGAGACCAGTGGTTGCGCAGTGGGAGAAAAGCAAGAATCAACGGAGTATACTTCAACGAGAGTATTTCGGGTTATCATAGGCTGTTGCTCAAAGGCGCTAAGCTAAGAGCCAGAACACATGGCTACGCTTTTGTCTGGTTTAGTGGCGGAGGATATTGGTGAAAAAGGGAGATACCAGTCAAAGTCTCTGGTCATCAAGTCTAGAGACGACCTAAAAAAGATAAACTAGGTTAGCCTAAAGTAAACTCAAACGAAAAACAAACTAAAATTGTTTAACTTCGAAATGGAGCCCTTTTTCACCAGTATTCTGGATATTTTTTATTTTTATTTATAGTGTTTATTGGAAGCTGTAGCATGAATTTAGCCTATATATTATCACCATAGCATTTCTTACCATATTTATATTATAGTAGGCCTTTAAAAATTATAAGTTTTTTCATAGTTTATTTAATTTATTTTCGTTTATCTAGATCTCAATTGAGTGTTCTAATTGATTATTGTTATTGCTCTCTACACCTCTTTAGTTTATTGTTCCCTTTATTGGAGTCAAAGTGGGTATGTTAATTTTTTAATAGTCTATTTAGCTTGTTATTACTTGTTGGCTCTCTATCATTGCCAATAATTTTTAGATTTTATTGTTACATTTTAAATTGTTTATTCTTAACTCCTTGTTCATGCAGGAATTAAATTTAAGAGATAGTCGTTTATATTACTGTAATTATGACAGTTTTGAAGAATGCTAAAATAGCCTAGGTGAAAGTAGAAAGGATATTGACCTGCTTTATCTAAACATCAGGTCTCTGAAAGAACAGTGGGACACACTAAAATTACAACTTTTTCCAACAATAATAGGCCTAAGTTTGATCTGATTATTTTATCTGAAGTTTCATGTGACTCTCGTGAGTTAGCTTTAATTAGTTTGCCATCCTAAACAAAAGTGTCGAAACTTAGAGGAAACAAGGGGAGAGGGGCGACTGTTATGTTTGTTTATCAATTACCTGACGCTTCAGTTTTCACAAATCACAGTTGATAACATATGCACTTATGAACACATTACTGGAGAATTGAGTATAGGGGGGTCGAAATAACCTTACAAATTTATTATCCATGCATTGTACAGACCTCCAACTCCTCTAGTGGTTTTCAACTCCCACAGACCATCGAAGAGCTAGCTTATGCCCTCACGAAACTGCACACAATCGAAAATGTAATACTAATAATGGATACCAATATAAATCTGAAGAAAAATATGTATTGAGTTATAAGGCAGCATTAGCAGAAAGGGGCCTAAAAAGGGGTATATGGGATTACACGAGAGAGGAAATACGCCTGGGTAGTGTAGTAGGAACATGCATAGACCACATTTATTATAAACTAGATATGTCTATTAAAAACATCACTTGGATGATATAATTAAAACCAAAATTTCTGACCATTACCCTACAGTTGCCAGAATAGATCTATTGGGAGGAGGAAAAGGAGACACTGAGGTTGAAAACATTAAAATACTAAAAGAACCACTGCTAAAGAAACTCATAAAGAAAGAGAATTGGGATCTAGAAGATGCAACTAGTGTAAATGCAGGATTCGAGAAAGTAATAGATAAATTCATTAGCATCTATGACAGAAGACGTACTATTACCATAAATAGGACAGGTGGGAGGATTAGTAAGCAAGGTTGACAGCACGTAAGGACTCCACTGAAAGAATGGATGAACCCGGAACTA
The DNA here is from genome assembly GCF_021130785.1 of Homalodisca vitripennis. Taxonomy (NCBI): domain Eukaryota; kingdom Metazoa; phylum Arthropoda; class Insecta; order Hemiptera; family Cicadellidae; genus Homalodisca; species Homalodisca vitripennis. The sequence continues at coordinate 130,857,828 of NC_060207.1, read as the reverse complement.
ATGCACTTAATAAAGGAAAGTGACAGAATATTTAGACTATGGAAAGGGGACCGCTCTAACATCAGATTCCGAGATTTGTACAAGAATTTAAGAAATAGATAGAACAATAAAATAAAGTATAGAAAGAACAGGTATTACCAGTATTTATCAAAGTCAACAAAAACAATTTCAGGAAAGGTTTGGGAAAACATTAATTATCTTTTGGGAAGAACAACTAAAAATAATATTAATAAGACAATTGAGGTGCCTATGAGAAAACCGCGAATAACAAAGAAACTGTGGATAGCTTTGCAAATTATTTTTTAGTAGGCATTGATTGAATAAAACACTGCTGTGGTAATACGGAGGAATGTGATATGAATGACAATGCGGATAACAGTGTATTACAGAATTTCTACATACCTATGGCTACTCCGAGAAGTATTGTAAAAATAATAAAAGGCATTAATGCTGACAAGTCCCCAGGAATCGATAGAGTAAGAATGAAAGACATTCAAAAAGCAATGGATGGTATCACCTAAACCTTTGACTAGATCAATAAATGAATCATTAAAAGAAGGAATATTTTCAGATTGATTGAAAACATCTATTGTTGGACCAGTATACAAAAATAACAGTAAAAAGGATTTTCAACTTTATCGTTCAATAGACATATTGCCATCTGTAGAGAAAATATTAGAAACATATGTATTTGAAAGCTTAAATAAATACGTAGAAGAGAATGAAATATTAAGTCATAAACAATTTGGATTTAGAAAGAATTACAACACTGAAATGGCACTAAGGGTTTGCAGATATATGAAATAAAATTATGGATAGTAAACAGCATGGATTGGGTTTGTTTATTGATTTTTTCATTTGATAATGTAGAGCATAATAAGATTGTTGCAGCCCTAATATAAATGGGTGGGAGAGGTCTCTATTTAGGAATAGTTTAAAAGCTATTTATAAGACAGGAAATTTGTGGTATAGGTATTGAATACACTAAGAGATGCGAGAAATATAAAGTACGGAGTACTGCAAGAAAGCCAAATCGGTCCAGCGCTTTTTATAATTTATCTAGATGAGATTTTATGAAAGATTGAGGATTGTCACATTTTTGCTTTTGCAGATGACATACTACTCCTGTTACAGCATAAAGATATAAGAATTGCAGAAGAAATACTACAAAATAATTTAAACATGTCAAACAAATAGACTCATGACAATGACTTGATAATAAAAATCCAAAAGACATGCTTAATGCATATTTGCCAAAAGAATATGAAAATTGATAGAATAGAAAATATTAAGTACCACGATTGTGATTGATTGAATGGTCATAAGCAATGTCAATGTGAAAGTATTGATTTAGATGCAACTGTGAGATATCTGGGCATAAGTGTTGACAATAGGCTAGCATGGAAACCTCATGTAACTTTATTAAAGAGAAAACTCTGCTGTAATGCATAAACTGCAAAATAAACTTACTCAACCAGCAAAGATATCAGTTTATAAGGCACTATTTCAATCAATAATCACATATGGAATAACTACATGGGAAACAACAGCAAATAGCCATTAAACGAAATACTACATTTACAAAAAAGATGTTTAAGGGCACTCTACGGATATGAATTGGACATAAACGACAATCAATTGGGCCACCACTATAGTTTAAAGGGACAAGTAACGGCAAAAGGATTGTATATATTAAAAATTCTACAGATATATTATAAAAGCAAACAATTTAAAGAAGCCCTGGACAGAAGCCATAACACTAGACATTTGGCTAAGTACAAAATACACACCCCAAGGACAAACTATGGGCTCAGGCTACCATAATATATAGTACCCAATCTATTTAATATATTAACTTTTATTAATATTACTAATATTAACTGCCTAGTGAAATAGAAAATTTACCAAATCTAAGGAAGTGTAAATCGGCAGCCTACATTTAGGTAAGTACAACTAGACCTCTATATCAACTATAGAGACAGAACTTGCCATTTGTAGATGTCTTAGGAATTGGCCTAGCCTGGCCATATTTTGGTATTTACTTTTGTGATGTGTCTGAAGAAGATAGCCTCGCTATCGAAAGGCCTCACAAAAAAATAAAAGTATTAAATATTGGTTTATATTTTAATGTAAGCTATAAGCTGTTCTGTTACGACAATAACATTGGAATTGTATGCTATGAGAATATTAGAAACCAACATTTACATAAATAGAAAAGGAACAGTATTTGAGAACTAAAATATTCAATGATTAATGGATCATATAGAGGGCAATAACCATCGCTTCGACAGTCATTTATTATCTTAGAATTGTCACATAAATGCCCCACTAAGGATTTATAGATCTACAATTTACTTTATTTTTCTATGCATGTGTTTTATAAACACGTCATATATTTCAAAGGTATGGATTTGGAGTAGAATACAATTTTATAGTACAATTTTAAGGACAACATTTTTCAATCAGCAGAAATAATTATACGTTGTTGATATGTAACTATGTAGTGATTAAGTTGAACATTCCAGACATAAATAACGCATGTAATTGGGATCTTAACTTTTTGAAATGACGTCAAAGATGCATACTCTGTTTTGCCCTTGTATATAGAGTGACTGACAGGAGGAGGGTGTTAGGTGACAAGAAGCAGCGTGTCGATGTCAGTGCCAGACCTTTGGTATAGAGTGACAGATAACTCTTCCTTGTATATAGTCGTCCGTCTTGCTTGCGGGTAATATTTGAAGGTTTACATATTTTATTGTTCTGTTTCCCAAACCTTAATTTTTACTACGTATTTACATTATCAATCTCTATTACATGGGCGAAATATTTGTAGTGTTTGAATAAGCAGAAGTAACATGAAGGTAACGAATTTATTCAACTGTTTTTGTAGAACCCAAATTGAAAAAGTTAAGTTTTGAAAGTCATTTTACGTAACTAGCCTATATTATTGCATGAAATATCGGGCTAACTATAGTTTCTCTGAATTATATGAGGTTTCTTAGGAGCTTATCTTAAAAACCTAACGAATTTTCAAAGATTTCGTTGTTAGTATCAAAATTTTGAAGCAAATGTTACATAATATACCTACCGTTAGAAGTAACAAAGTGTTTGTTATATCAGGAGGATGTACCGCAAGGAGTCAGAACGAAATCTTAAACGAGAGCATAGGTCGAGTAGTACATAAAATGAAAGATCTTTATTATAGATGAAATCCTACTAAAAAGGTTATTCCTTAAAAAATTTACGCTGGTTTTAAGTTTGAAACACAATGTAGTTCCTCTTCTAGGTGACTTAATATTCTTGTTTTGGCTTAAGTTGTGAAATTTAAACTTAGTAAATGTATACTGGACTTAAGATTGTTTTAAAGGTCACATTATTCTTCACATTCAATGCAGGATGTACATTTAAAACAATGTACATACACAGATACAATGTACAGATACACATTTAAAATAATGTACATCTTGGGTTATGCTTATGTGAAACTCAATCCAGCCTTTCAGGAGGAGTTTAGTGACATACACACGCACACAAGAAATTAAAAATGTAAGTTATTATTATAGAGTGTATACGTTATATCTATAGAAAGACAGCATTACGCGTTTAAGAAAGTCAGTGAGCACGAGGACAATGTTTTATTCATCTGCTGAAAGCCTATCGGAACTAAGGTATCTTGCTAAATACAAGCTTTGTAATTTAACTAACTTGTTCTCCTTGTATTTTAAACTTTGACAATAGTTCTTTGAACGGAAGAGCTAAACTTCCAGTAAAGTAAAACAGATACAGTTGGCTACCTTTAAGAGTAAATAATGCAAACGTGTTATGTTGATACTCATGTAAGATAACGATACATAATCCATAATCTCTTTATTGCGTGTTTGACAATATGTAACATTGTATTGCAATAGTCAAATGCATCATAAAATATATCCTAACTACACATTCACTCACAGTCATACTTACATCTCAGCATTCTCACGACACAATCACACAGACTTCGGATCCATGATTTTCAATCATCCAAACGGCTCGTCATGAATTCATCAATCGAGTAAAACGCTTTAGACACCAACAGGCGTCTGAGACGAGTTTTGAATTGATTGAGGTTGTTGGAGTTTTTTATATCCTCAGGGAGCTTGTTGATTAGTCTGACACCCACCTGCTGAGGGAGGTGTTGCGATAATGTCAGTCTGCGTTGATAAGTTCGCAAGTTGTCCCTGCCTCTAGTTTCATATTGGTGAACGTCCCTGCCACTTATCAAGGCACATCTCGATCTGCAGTACACGATCACCTCAAAAACGTAAAGGCAGGGCAATGTCATCAATCCCAGCTCCCCAAAAGATGCCCTGCACGACTCTCTATAATTCAGTTTTAAAATTATCCTGACTGCTTTTTTTTGGAGCCTGAAAAACCGCTCCATTTTGTTTTTGGAACATCCTCCCCAGAGTCTTAATCCATACACAAGATGTGGATGGATTAGGCCGTAATAGGCCGTTTTTAGAACCTCTAGGGTACAGAACTTTGCTAGGTGCCGTAGGGCAAATATGCCTGTGGTAACTCTAGCACATGTGCTATCAACATGATCATTCCAGGTCAGTCCTCTGTCAAGGAACATCCCCAGAAACTTTGTGGAATCTGTATCCTCTAAAAGGGCATCATCCGCAAAAACAGAAGGTCGCATCGCATGATCATGCTGACGAAGACAAAAATTGATGACATTTGATTTTGACTGGTTTGTTGTCAAGTTCAATTCTGTGAAATATTGAATGCATGCGTTCAATCCCTCAAAAGATTTTATTTCCAGGTCTTGTTTTGAATTGCTTTTGAAACAGAGAGTCGTGTCGTCAGCATATTGAACCAGTGCCCCAAGTTGGATTAATGAGTTCAATCTACAGACATAAATCAGGAAAAGGAGAGGTCCACGGATAGATCCCTGAGGGACACCATGAGCCATTTTTATTTTGCTGGAAACGACGCTCGAGATCATCACACGCTGATCTCGATCTTTTAGATAAGACGTGAGCCATAAATGTTGGGAGACCCCGGACGCCACATTTTTCTAACTGTTGCAGCAGTGTCCCGTGATGCATACAGTCAAAGGCTTTGGAAAGATCGAGGAATATGCTTAGCACATGTTCACGACCTTCCAGTCCATCGACAATATGGTCCAGAAGGCTATTCACCGCGTCAATTTTGGATTTGTTTTTTCGGAATCCAAATTGTTCTGGATTCAGAATTTTGTTTTTTTTCTAGAAAGCTTTCCAGTCTTTCATAGAATAATTTTTCAAAAATTTTGCTGAACACAGGAAGAATTGAGATTGGACGATAGTTGCTTGCGAGGCAAGAATCGTCTTTTTTGAAAATCGGAATGACTTTGGCAGTCTTTAAAGAAGATGGAAAATTTCCAGTTTCAAATGAGAAATTGATCAATTTTGTGAGCGGTCTCAAAATGTGCTTATATCAATGTTTGAGTAGCCATACTGACATCCCATTGGCGTCACTGGTTTTTTTTTTGTGTTCAGCCTCTGTATGACATTTGCTACCTCCCCCTCACACACAGGGGCCAGGGCCATGGATGCAACCGGATCACAACAGTAATAAATGTTGTGACAGTAAGATTTTAAGGAGTTTCTTAAGGAGTGGTAAGGCTCTGTGTATTTGTATTTATATGTGTACATATTAAGGAAAACTAATTTCCAAGCAATAATATTACACAAGAATAAAGTCTTCACCCTTTGACTTAACTCTGTTTTTGTCACGGTGATCATTATATTTGTACGTTTTTATATTGATACTCATATTAGCAACTAATAAATTTACAATAATAATCTTTTATTTCTGAACTTGGAAACGATATTAATAGCTCGTATAGTCCACTTAAACATTTTTGTAAATTTATTCAGATTTGAAATACCACGATATGTGTAAAGAAAGTCACATTTAAGATCCCTGTATATCAACACACACAAATTTAAATACCGCATTGAGTCATATAATGCAAGACATGGATGCAAGTTTTGATAGTAATTTACTAAAAGGGAAAATAAAATGTTAAAAAAATAATATATAATAATAATATACGAAAAAAAACTAAATATTAAACAGGAATATTCAATATGACTGTATATGTATCCATCGTTAAGTGTTGTCGTTAAGGTTATTGTTTTTGTGAGAAAACCACTAGAATAAACATTATTAATTCTTAAATGATGCCATAAACATTAACTGTAAATCATGTTTATATTGAAGCATTTTGAAGCATAATTGTAGATATATATATTAGACTAGCCTAAATATAGAATACAATAAACAACATTTAACTATGTTAACTTTGCGTTTATGTAAGCTATTGTAGTTTAGTTCCATTGCGAGTTGTAATTACGAACTGTTCTGTTATAACTGCCACGGGATAGTACAGTTATTGTAGTGATTGTTCCTCTCTGAATGAGACGGATAATGTAAAAACATTTTCTACAAACTCCGGTGCAGATTACCTCTACATTCTGCTAATGGCATTGATTTGGCACTATCGATGGCGTTAATTGTTATTACTACAATTAAAACCGCCCGGGATGCTTACATTTCCGATTAAAACTATTTGATACCGAGGTTTGTTGAGAAAAGCGTTTAATTACGCGTTTTGCCTCATTAATTATAAGAAACAAATATGATTTTGCCATTTTATTTGAGATAAAGCAATTAAAGAAAAACTGAAGACTTTACCTGTAAAAGACTTAGTGAAACGGCTTCTAAGTTTGCATGTAACTGAAAGTGAATATCTTGTTGGAACTAACGCTTTTTTTAAATAAGAAAAACGTAAATTGTCTGTGATACTTTATGTGGACGTTATGAATATCTAATTATAGGTATTAAACTCCTTATAAATTATTACATGAGATGTTTTTCATTAGCATCATATGAAAATGATGGTCAGAATATTTATTTTACAACTCCGACCTATTTCTAGTTGGTATGGAATAAATCCCTAATTAATTAAAACAATAATACGAAAATAACAACGGAACGCTCAGTGAAGTGTTCAGGATTAAGGGAGATAATCTCAGAATTACTGTTTGTAGCGTTTGGGAGTGTTATCAGCTGCCCAGAAAGTAAAGAAAGGAAGCTTATAGTTACCTGGTGAGTAAGCACTCCCGCTTGAGTCTACACGTTCCAGACTCGCGTCAATATCTATTAAGTCCACGCCACCCTACTCTAAAAAAGCATTATCAGAAGGAATAACCTGAAAGACGACTATGTCCGCAGTCGATTATGTTCTCCTGACTCTACCGAAGGACTTTCAGAGGAAGTAACATATTTAACTTCCATATTTAAAGTCCTACGTCACCTATAATTTCCACACTCCGCCGAAGACCTAATGTTAGAGGAAATATCTAGTTAACGACTACGTCAAATTAACAACTTTAACGGATACTCTTAGGGTAAAACCAAATTATAATATAAATAAAAGCTTCACCTATAGTAAATATATTTTAATTTAGAAATAAAAAAGCAATCCACCCTTAAGACTAAAGAACATTAAAGAAATGCTACTACTAAAAATATTTTAAATAATTAAACGATATATTGATAAATGATTTATTCTAAAATAATGAAAGACTCACCACACATAGTGGACCTAAGCTCATTACATTTAGAGTGTCCGATACTGAAGCGAGAGATATTCTTTCCACTATACGTTAGAACAAAATGCCCTGACCTTTGATTTTTACCCGTTAGCCATGAGGTATGTAAAGGACCAAAAATATTTTATGACAATGAATTTTTAGTTGTTAGGACATAGAGTAGATTAAACCAAGTTTAGAGCTTCAAAATCATATACCTCAAATTCTAAGAGCCAAAATCAAATGTTCTCTGTTTTCAGTGTATAACTCGTAAAGTGTTGGTTTTACGAAATGTTACTTGTATCTCTTTTTTAGATTTGGATACATTTTTGCCAACATTTCAAGTATGCATGCCCAATAGTTCCCAAGATATTAAAATTCAAAAATTGACCTGTTTTACGAAAAGGTTTTACATATTTTAACACATGTTGGCTAGAATAATGACTGAACTGTAAAATATTTACAACTCAACATATATTTTTAGTAATGTAACATGCTACTTACCAATTTTGAAAAGAAACCAAAAGTTTATGCCGTACGTGTCTATTAAAAATGTCTCATGCCATTAATCTAAACGAGTGTGCCAGGTCCTTTTCTTCCTCGCTTGAACCCTGTTGCTTTTTCTGTCTGTTGTAGCTGTAATATCGAAGTACATTTGACCATATTTTGGTCTTCCTCTTCGGTATGTGCTATATAAATTTGCGATGGAAGAATGTTGGCGAAAAAAGTTTACAAGTATCTCCGTCCCATCCACCTTGTTATAGGAATATGTTCCTTGTATTGTACCCCAATAAATTGAGGTTGACGTAGAAATCGACATGATCTCCAAGTATTAAGATGTGTTCATATTTATGGCTCTTCTCCAGTGCTGTCCTAACTTGCTTGCTCTCAATTTCCTTCGGTCTCCAGGTACCCTCCATTGCTAACGACAACCGCTGGAGATTTTTTCAGTGAGAGGAGCGAAAAAAACTATAGAAGGTGTATTTTTGCACCTCCTTATACCCTTTTCAGAAAATAATGGCACGGGATAGGAAAAAACTGAAGGTAAAGTGCTCTCTAAAGTATTTATCTGGCTTTTTTACACTTAGCTATTGGAATATTGTGAGTATCAATAGCAACTACTTTGTTCTGAAACTATAGATGTAGCCAAGATTCGTAAATTACCTCTCTTTTGAAACATATCATTACCAAATGACTTTCCTGTGGTTTCATTGAAGCTGTCGGTTCCTATTTTATGTACCACGTGGTAATTGAGTTATTGGCTTCGTGTTTTAAAACTGGTGAAAGCAGCAACCATTTATATAACATTGTTTATGTAAAATATACACGAATATAAATAAAAATTCTGCATGTAAATTTCTTCTACGCTTTTTAACAGGTAGCAATATGGAACTTTCAATTATTGTTTGTGGATTTATAGGATAATTATACTCAATAGGAGAACTAAAAGTACATTTATTTGAAAAGTATAACAAAATGTTTGGATCTGTATAGGAGGTGTCGGACTATCACTTAAATGAGAGACTTAATACATCTGGATAAATACATCCCAAACATTTAGAGTAGGTGGGATGAGCGGTTGGCTATTTACATATTGATGACCAACCCTTGCCACTAGTTATACAGTTACTTGTAAGCGGCGTTTGAGTAGCCCCTTTAAAACCGAAGTTATTTTTAAGTTGATTATCTTAAAAATAAACGGAGTATATTATTTTTTGTTGGTAAAAAGTATTATTATTGAAATAATTATGAGGCATGACTTATTTTCTATGAATTTGATGTAGTATTATTACAGGTAAGTAAGAATTATCTAGAAAATGAAGCTTCTATTGGTTATTCGGCTTGTAAATATCACTAATTGTAAAAATTAAAACAAACTAATAATTATGCTTTAACTAGTGAGGCCTTTTGACACTTAATAAGTTGAGGCTTATTAGGTTTTACAAAATAACAGTCAGATAAGTAAGATTTTAGTGGCAAGTTGTCTTGTGTATTTTATTTTATATAGTACATTTCATAATTACCATTATTTAATGGTTACAAATTAAACTACAAAACTGTTCCATTCACAAATTTATTTATTTCATACATTTAATATTTTATGATGATATTTTTGTTACGTTATTTATAAGCTCATAAGTAAGCTTTAATTTCCAGTTATAATTAAGGAAATTGCGAAGATAAAATATTTATAGATATTTAAGTAAATTAAATGTTAGAGTACGAATATAAATTACAATATAACTTTTACATGTACATAAAATAAAACTCAACCCATTCGTAAATTATTATTACTTATGTAACGTAAACGTAACGAGGAAGTAAACACTTTAATGAAACGCTCAGTTAATAACTTCTTTTAAAAGGAAGTAGTTTTACCAACGAAATATTGGAAGTATTTTCTTTTCATAGCTTTTTCCGATTCCCCGAATGCTGTTTGTAATAATAAATAACTTACCGCCACGTTATGCAAAAGTTGTTGGTTTCCCGCCCAAAAAGTTTACTGGTTTTTGCTTTTAATTATTTTTAATTGCGTAAATATTTTTTTATTTGATAAAACATTGACATTACGTAAGACTTCTGTTAATCCTACTATAAAAATTAATATTTATAGTATACTCCATGACTTTTAATTCAATTTACATGGTAATACTTAACAAATTGAACAGCGAGATAGTGTTTTGTAACACTGACATAATTAATTCCTCATGAACTAACTCTCCCTTCTTACTATTTATAAAGAAACGCTTTAAGAATTATTGAACGTATTAGATTAGATAGCGCTTGTTTTTTTTAAGTGGAGAATTGAAGTCGAATTAGAAACCTATTTTTCTGATTAATTACTTCTCAATTTCACTGGATATAATCTACCATAAAGTTTTTAAACTCTCTATTTTAATATAAAATAATCTCATTGTGCCTGATCCTAACAAGATTTATAAACAACTAGAATGTTTCCACCCATTAGACACACTCTAAAAAATATATCTTGTCACAAATTTTATTATTAACTTGTATCAATCACCAATTAGAGTACGTTGGTTCTATATAATATAATATTTTCATTTAACATCGAATCATAAAAAAGTAAATGCATATGGCCATCTCAAAATCCACAAACCCTGCATACCTCTCCGGCCTATCATTTGTTCTCGTGATTTACCTTACAGAGAATTGTCTAAAGTACTTTTGGACATTGGTATGAAAACCTGATTCTTTTATAGAAAATTCTAGGAGTTCGGTACAGAAGTCAAATCTCCAAAGTTGACAAAAACTGGCAAACTAGTAAGTTTTGACGTTGAAAGTCTGTACACAAGTGTACCAGTTCCAAACACTATCGAAATGATTGAATCACTTCTCAAAGAAGACCAAACATTAATGAAAAGAACTAAACTTCCCTTGGGAGTAATTATGGTACTGTTAGAACCATGCACTCAATGCAATTATTTTGAGTTAGAGGCTCAAATTTACCTTCAAGATAAGGGGACAGCTATGAGTCTGGTTTTTTCCCAAATATTTTTATGCAGAACTTTAAACAAGCCTTTGCTTTAGTAAGGGTTCTGTGGTGTAGTGGTAGCGTACTCACCCGGCAAATGAGAGATCCGTGTTCGAGTCCTGGCGAAGCAAGAACTTTCTTTAATTTGATGTTTATTGAAATTAAATTCGGCCATTGTTAATTATATAAATTTAATTGTGTAAAAAAGTACTTTGACAGGTATTTGGTCTTCTCATCATATGTAAGTTTAGTTATTTCAACGCATATGTTACAGAAACGGTCAAATATAAAATAATCGTAAAAACTAAGGCCACTGTGATGTGGTAGCGCACTCCGGCAAGAGAGAGATGCGGGTTTGAATCTCAGCGGAGCAAGCACTTTTTATTATTCGATGTTTAGTTAAATTATATTTGTATATTTTATATTATGTATATATATATATATATATATATATATATATATATATATATATATATATATATGTATATATGTGTGTGTGTGTGTGTGTGTGTGTGTTTGTGTGTTTTTTTGTGATACGTTAATACAAAAGTAACATTCTACCGCAATATACATGCAACGTAAAATGTTACCAGGATATAAGGAGAGGTAAGGAATAGGCGTTGAGTGGTCTAAGACGCAATATTCCTCCAAGATAATCTTTACTTAGTAGACGGTGGTCATCAATCAGACACTAACCATCAATCTGTGTTCAGTGCTGACTAGAAGCGATCGTTATCATCAGCAAAACTGTACTGGCAATGCTAAATGGTATCAGTTTTTTGATGACAACTATATAGTTTTTTTACATCTTTGTTTGCATGGCTACTTATATTTTGAGTCGATTTTAGTCCACTTTTTGCATTGTGTAATTTTAAACATTATCTACCTATGTATCGTATCGATTACGGCCAAGTTTTTTCATACATATTTACGAAACTTTGTATGAACTGTATTTTAGTAACTGACTGAGTTCGTTTTGGGGGCTGATGATAGATGAACACCAGGGTCAAGATCCCTATGCAACGACTATAGATTTATATCTAGTAGATATATTTAACAGATTTATATTATTATTAGAGGATGTATTTTAGTTAGATTTTGGATAGTCATACTTTGTTATAAACGTCAACACAGGATGGGTTTTCAGTGTACCCCTAAGATAAGGGGTTAAAGCTCTATTATTAGGTCTAAACGTTAGATGACATTTAGCACTATTATGAAATAAACTAAACCTCGGATAATGTATGATGTTAAACGTAACCCTATATATTTAGAATATTTTGAACGAATCCCAAAATGAGGAATTATGACTGTAGGGTCAAGGTGCCACAGGGTTATTTGTAAACTATTTTTTCAGAGCCATGTTGATAGTTTTAAAAGTAAAAATAGCCATTTAATATGATGTATTTTAACTATACATTATATGAATGTTCTATAAGCTAGGTTATAACTGATTTTGAAAGGCAGAGCTCCCACTCCAGACTCCTTTCGTTCAAACCATAGATTACTCACGGTATGATTAATTATAAGTGGTATGAATTTTCTATGTATTTATTTATAACCAAGTATGGAATATCAGCATCATCATGAAAAGTGGGTAGAGTTGTAAAATTAAATTCATTACACACACACACACACACACACACACACACACACACACACACACACACACACACACACACACACACACACACACACACACACACACACACACACACACACACACGTACATACATACATACATATATACAGGGTGTACATAAAGTCCTGCACGGGTATAATATTTTCTGAACGATAACAGATAAATAAACAAGATTTGGTACATCAACACTACACCTAAAAATCTACTTTTTGAAGGAACTATCAGTTTTCTGTAATATCATGGGGACGTCCCGCAAGGAGTCAGAAGGAAATCTTAAATAGGAGCATAGGTCAATATGCACATCATTTTAAAGGGCTTATCTAGCAGAGTTTAATGCCGCAAAACGCACTCAAAAAGATTGATCCAGTACAAAATGGCGGCTGTTCAAAGATTTTACTTGGTTACATTTTATTAGTAGTTAGTAGTAACAATTAGAAATCTCTTATCTTTGGGTCGCAGTTAGGACTTTCCTATTAGCCAGTCTATTCATAGTAGGCTATTCTAGTTTTCTTGTTTTAGTAGTGCTGTCCATCCATTTTATCAGTGCGCTTTAGTACAAAAGAGTTTATCGTATTGCTTGTAGTTCTTCAACTACACTATGTCGCTTGACGAACGTGAACGTAAAACACTTCTTATGATGGTTGGTTGGGGAAATAACAGATGATCACACGAGGAAGCATGCCATTTATTTAATGACTACTGTCACGAGAGGCAGCCAATTTCTAGAACAACTGTTCAACACTTTATGGAAACAGGAAGTGTTTCCGATTGTCATAGGTCGCTGAGATTTCTAATTGTTACTGTTATCAGGTTTTCCCCGTTATCAATATAATAGGACCAAATTTGTAACCCTTGAAGATAACTAATGTCATAATTCACTTCTGTACAACTGACAAGCATAATGTAGTAGTCAGCTGCAGTATTCGTTTGGTTGCAGTTTTGCTTTACTGGGGTTATGGCTACTAATAAAATGTAACCAAGTAAAATCTTTGAACAGCCGCCATTTTGTACTGGATCAAACTTTTTGAGTGCGGTTTGCGGCATTAAACTCTGCTAGATAAGCCCTTTAAAATGATGTCCATGTTGACCTCTGCTCCTATTTAAGATTTCCTTCTGACTCCTTGCGGGACGTCCCCATGATATTACAGAAAACTGATAGTTCCTTCAAAAAGTAGATTTTTAGGTGTAGTATTGATGTACCAAATCTTGTTTATTTATATGTTATCGTTCCGAAAATATTATACCCGTGCAGGACTTTATGTACACCCTGTATACATATATATTGTTACTCTGAACACCTTGTTTGTGGATGATCTTAACCAAGTTCATTTGAAATGTTATAAAAAATACTTACTAGCCAATAACACCAAAAATGTTGGCTCTTAGTTGAGGAAGCACAGCCCATACGCTAAAAGAATTTTTGCATGACTACTATGGGCGTCTTACGGCTGGATTTACTATAGGTATATTTGGCATTCATGTTTTTTTTTGTTGTTGTAAATTTAACCAACGACGATTATCCACACTGCTCTCAGACGCTGAGTGGTGCGAGAGCTACAGATTGTCCAGGTACTAAAGGCTAAAAGGTTCCGCAGGCTAATAAATGTCAGATTTGGGGAGGTGCCAGAAGATAGGATACTCCAGAGCCAAAACCTGGAGTGGGTGGCACCTGCAAGAGTTGGAATCTACCCGGAAAGCTAAAAGGAATATGATTGGAACTTGCTGCATGTAGGAGGCCATAGAGTCTAGGTAGTTACAGAAGTCGGGAGTTCTCACAAAGCGAGGGTTCGGAGATTCAGGTAGTAAATATTAGAAACTGGGACTATCCTGAGGCTTTACGTTACAGAGGTTGAGAGCTGTCTTAAGCTGGGAGCTGGTAAACGCAGGATTGGTTGGAACCTACTCTTTACTGAAAGATTTCGAAGACCGTGAACTCCCAGAGGTTTAGAGCTATTGGGGCCCGAGTTTTAAAATACTGTGTGCTACCAGAAGCGGGGAGTGCCCAGACACGGAATGTTACACCAATTTAAGAACCCTCAAAGTTTGAATGCTACTCGAGGCCGCAAGGTCTTAGTGTTTGAGAGATATCGGTAGGCAAAAACCCCTTTATGCACCAAGAGCTAGGTATCTGCCAGAGATCAGGAGCCCCTAGAAACTCAGTGATCTTAGAACTTCAGAACTCCAAAACAGGTTCTCATAAGGAACAAAGGACAGGTCTTAGAAGGCGATAATAATATGTTTTACAGAGTTATTTTAATGTACATTCTTGTGTCCTTCACGAAACCATGTGGTACGAAGGCCTAATCTTTAATATACCAGTCTAATATACTGCAAAGTAATGTACCTAACTCTTATTGCTAGTCATCCTGTCGGTATTAAACAATAAACAGTAAAGTTCGTTTGAGAAACTATAAAAATAACATAATATACCTGTTCAACAAATAATATAAAAATTACATAGTTGATGATAGTTTATACCAATATTGTTTATGGGTAAAGAAAGGCTTAAATGCAATTTAGAATGTTAAATTTATACAACGTCACATTCAATAGTATATGTAATGACTATTTAGAACTTCAGGTTACATTCAAATTCCGAACAAAAAAACGG
This sequence comes from Homalodisca vitripennis, assembly GCF_021130785.1. Lineage (NCBI taxonomy): Eukaryota > Metazoa > Arthropoda > Insecta > Hemiptera > Cicadellidae > Homalodisca > Homalodisca vitripennis. The sequence goes on along the minus strand of NC_060207.1, from coordinate 130,842,457 downwards.
TACAATTAAACACACAAAAAGTGTTTTTTATTACAAAACCGTATTTATTTATCAGCCTGCATGTTGAAGGTATATAAATTTTTTACTCTTTATATACACCATTTAATATACTGTACTGAAAATGTACGAATATAATAAATCTGAGACAGACGTTGTGCGTTTTGTTGGATATTTGCATGGTTTTTATTTATATAATCAATATTATTCCATGCCATTTTTATGCCAATAAAGTAATGTCAAGAGAACTGTAAACTGTGTGATATTGGATGTTTTACAAATCTCTTTAAATAACTAAACATAACTCAAACTTGTGTAGCATTTGCGCTCCAGACCACTATACTTGCAAATATATGCACATCTTCCACGTGCTAGTGTCTGATGTTTACAGATGAGATAGTCAGGAAGTATAATCGGCCGGCATGGGCTTGACGAACTACAGGCACTGCACCTGTAAAATTTTACGTATACACAAAGATACAGCTACCCTGCACTTTGAATGATAACGATATAAATTGGAAGGTAGCCTTAATACTCCCATATTAGCTAGGTCTATTTTATTGTATGTTATTTTAACATATTTTTCTTTATTACCAAGATATGTTAAACAGATCGGTCGTTTTCTTCAATCTTGGAGGCAGATCGTACAGTGCAGTTAACGAAAAGGCTGAACCCACTGTAATGATTTGCCTCAAAGAATTATATTGCATATTCTCAAAATCTTGGTCAAAAATATCTATTCTTTAAAGATTTACATATGCTTATAATGTCGTGGTATTCTAGATTTCACTTTTATTTCAGTATTAATAATAATAAATGCCACACAATACACGGTGCTGGTATTAATTTACTTTTTTCCTATCGCTGATTATTTTATTATCAGTGTGTCTCTTTAATTACTGGTCACTATCGATTAAGGCAAACTTAGGCTAGATTTCTACTCTATTATATTATATGGTTTTTATTTCGTTGTAACAAATTATCTCATTGTAATTTTAATAAGAGATAATCATACTTTTGAAAAACATTTATAATTTAACACGAGAAAAAATGCTGTTTTTCATGACAAGGGAAAAGGCGTTATCCAAATCTGTTATTCATAAACGTTAAAAAAATTACATAAAAACGTAGAATTAATATTAATAACGCACATTTTTCTTTGTTCGGAGATATCCTTCTATAGATTTCACGACAACCCACGTTTTATGTTTACACAGATCAATTGGGTTCCTGGTTCAAATATTATTAATTCTAAGTAAGAATAATATACAAAGCATATGACACGTTTCTTTTCTGTGAAAATTACATACGTTATATGAATATTAAATATTTATACCCAACGTTAACTTATTTTATGATGATACATTACCGTACCTACAAATTTTTTAATCGGTTTTGTTATAAATTAGTTTATTGGAAATTATATTTTTAATTAATATAATATTATATGTGAAAGGGTGCCAAAATACCATACTGTTAGTTAATGTGTTAATATAACATAATATTGCAATAATAGGATTTTCTATAAAAAAACTGTAAGTAAATCTGAATTTATTAAGAATTAACGCTTTAAAACTTTCTAAAAATAAATACAGGACAAGATATGAGTTGACTCAATATAATAATTATAAAAGATTGTAGTTTTAGCTAAATTTAATTTTTAACATATTTTTCCTTTCATACATAAAATTTTATTTAAACAGATTATTTCATTTAATAAATTGTACATTTTTGTTAACCTCTAGTATAAAAAGGACCTTCGTAATCTTATATTATAATACATGAATATTCCGTGAACAATGCTACCGTGTAGTTAAGTAAGTATAATTTCTCAGTTTTAAACTTTATATAACTATATAACTTTGGATTGTTTAAACAGAAATAATCAAAATCAAATTATCACGATTTTCAACCAATCAGTGTCCCCTAAAGGCTTACATACTTACCGTGAAAACAGATGCAAGTATATATACTTGCAACATATATCAAAACCAAACATTAAAGTTTGTTACAAAAATTGTAATGCTTATCTTTAAGGGGTCGATACAGTTAGTTGCAATCATTTTGTTATGCATAATAAAATATTTTACCGTACCCTCATATAGAGACCAGATTCAATGAACCTTTGAAGTTATGCTCAGAACAGGTTTCAGTTATTTTTTCAAATATTTTGGAAGAAATCAAAATAATGTTTAACCTTTTTAAATGTAAAATATTTGTATCTATTAAAATAGTTATGGTTCTCTAACTAATTTTCTAAACTCTTGTGCTAAGTGAAATATCTAATAATGTTCTCGTTCTTGGGTAATAATAGTATAATATTAATTATTTTTCTTTTTTATAATAAACTCATTTAAAATAAAAGTAACAAAATCTTGTATTTTATTTTATAACCCTCTTAATTATACCATAATATTTTAACTATCCACTATGGGTGCATTTTCCATTGCAGCTATATGTGTCCTGAGTAATTCCTAAACATTTGATAGATGTAGGACTAATAGCATTTGAGTTATGAAGAAAACCGTAAATTAAAACACACGTTTCGAGTAATCTCCGTAAAAGCTTTTTTTACATAAATACTTACATTAGAATTATTTAAAACTCTCCAGGAGCATATGTAACAACTTCTATCTCTTAGTCTTATTGCTCTGGCTTAATTCTTAACTGTCTTCTGCCTCATCTTACTTCTAGTGTTCCCAATTTTTCCTTTCTGTCCGAGTGTCCTAATCTCAAAATATGAAACATTTCCATTGCGTTTACAAAATATTTTCTTGCAACTATTTTTACGAGCTCTTATATTTAGATTTATTCCGTTCATTAAATATGAGTGCAGCTTCATAGGCAAATTTTCAGAAAATCTTTTCCTAGCAAATCCTTTTTAGGACGAATGTTCCATATAATGCACTTGCAGTTTTTATTAGCATTTTCCTTTTTCTATATGCGTATTAAAATAAGTAGTTTCAAAATATATATTTTCTGTCAACAACTTTCATATATTTAATATTATCCATCATGACTAAATGGCGGCTTAGCCCCTAGAACACTCCATTTACTAATTGATTAAGAAAGCATAGTTATATTTGTGTGTGGCCGATTATATCAACGGTTTGTATAACATCCTTAAATGAACTTTTAGGATACATTAATTTTGAGAGTTTATATTGAGTTTAAAACTCCACCAACAGTACCTCTAATTCTACATTTATCATTATAAACATCGGTCCAACGGAAGTCGCTTTTCGGACCAAGATGGTGAGGGGTAAACGGGAAGTCTCCAACGCTGACCCAAAGTATAAAGAACTAGGTTAATACTGAAACTAAAATTCAGGCATATAAATAAATAACTATCAAACTATAAATTACTTGTGCCCGCGTATGTAAAGAAAACATTGTAAATGTAATTTATAAGGTAAAGGATGATTGTTAGCAAACTATAGTTTAAATCCAATTATTACGTAAATTATCTACAGGATAATACAATAATTTGCTTGTACAGTACTGTTTACCTTTGGGGCAATACGCTAGTAAATTTAGAAGATTTGATCCTCTCACTTGGCAAATGCAAAATTAAGCAAATAAAGTCCAATCCTGCAGTGGAGTTTCTGCAGGAATTATTCCAATTTTCTTTTTAAAATTTTTGGAAGTCAAATGTATGTATGTATTGTTTGGAAATAAATAGATAAAACGAAGTAAATGATACGAAAAGTAAAATGTAAGAGATTTTCATATGTAGTTATTTATTAAAGTAAGTAAATAATATGTCAGAAATTAAAGCCATATTTTGTTAATGGTATTAAACCTAAATGAAGTTACAATGACCATGGTGAATTATACAAGGGACATCATGTTAATCTTTTTATAAACAAAATTCTTCAAAGAACAAGAGATGTGGTATGCAACACCTACAAGTCTCGGGGAAGAGGAGCTTATGTGCAGCTTTGTAACTGGGGCTTTGATATTTGAATAAAACATCATTCATTGTTCTTTGGAAGTTTCTTGCTTCCCAAGCTATAAGACTACATCACTAAACATATTTTCTTACCAAAATATTTTTTTAAGTCGATATTTTGGTTTTGTACGATGGTTTGTTTCTGTCTATAATAATAATTTTAAAAAGTTGTATTTAAAGAAATAGAAATATATTGGTAAAGTGTGATAACAAAATACTTTTATCAGAATTTCATACTTTTAACGATGCACAACAGCAATTGAATAATAAAGAAGAAAAACTCTAAAAAGTATGGTGATGAGCTCAGGAAAAAATATTAGCAACCAACATTTTCAACTGTTGACATATTTAATATTTAAAGTTTGACATAATCCATAAATGTACTTTTACAAATAATTACTAATTTTAGTTTATACACGTTTAGGGCAGGCATCTATTTCTTGTAATAATGTAAGAAAACGAATTAAAATGCAAAGATATATTTTTAATACTCGTGTATATGTCTCAAAACACAAGATTGATGGTTGGCACTTTCTTTCTCCAAAGAAACTTACATTTAAAGTACTTGTATTGTAGAAACAAGATGAGATTGTAAGTATGAGTAAACATTTCTTATTATAAGTTTTAAACAACACATATACTAGGTAAAATAATCATTTTTGTAAATCTGTAGGTTCTTTAACAATAAATAAATAAAACACAAACACAGAAACAATATTTAACTTAATGCCACTGACTTTTTCTTTCTCACAACCAGTGTCTGGAAAGAAACTATTGCGGTATTCATGATAGGTAAATGAAATGTATTTGAGAATTGGTTTAGCATCTTTTAGTTTATTTTTGTTGATTTTGTTTGCTTTATTGCGTTCAAGTGGTTGATAGGAATAGAGCATATCCCTTTCTTCTACAGATGCAAAGTTAGAAATTATTAATTCATGCTTTAGAACAGCTTTAGAAAACTTTGGAGTTTCGGTTCCTGAACAAACCTTGCTTTTGGTATTATGTTTTTGCAATTTTACAGTTTACAGTGTCTTTATCTGTCACCCTGCCCCTTTTAGCCATTTACACATTAACATGTAACCTTTCCCTGTACCACAGTTACGGATACCTACGTTACAGGTTCATAGTTTCCAACAGTAGAATGCTGGTCCACGAGATAGATACATTTAAAATAAAGTGTTAATATAAACAATAAAAGAGAAATGAAATGCACCAAAAAACTTGAACAAGCATGTTGGGTGAAATAAAGTCCGAAATAACAACAATAGCTTGTCGAAAGGAATATAGTACTAAGCATAAAATTATTGTTTGCGCCTTTTTATGGTTTCAAGGTAGAGAATGACGGAGAACAATCTGAGTGGTTTCAGTTTCAAGTTACAGTATTATACATTTCATCACATACTATGTTATGTTAACTTCATTTGGTCATTACGCAGAAGTTATAATGTTAACCTCATATCCATTACCATATAGCTTAGTGCTAATATAATTCCAAGCAACTGTAAAAAATGTTTTCCTTCTCCAGTAGAAAGTCTAGATCGTTATCTGTATCATCTATTTGTATAAATGAATCGTCAAAATCATATAATTACTTTTCCACAGCGTCTGTTCTCCATGCGGCTACTTAAAATTTTTTCCCAAAACATTTGAGGAAAGGCAAAGCCACTGATATTTCGCACAATCTAGTGGAACGTACTCAAAACTAACCAGTGCTGCTTGTAGTTTACTAGATAATCTTAAAGATAATGTTGGCAGTCCAGTTTATCCAAAATAAATGTTGGTAATAATTTTCTTCAAGCCCTTTAATTCTAGTTGTACTTATTATAAGAACAAAATTAATTACTAAAGTAAGTTATCCTTAGTTTATATACGTTTTGCAACAGATTTTTAAATGACATGATTGTTCCAAACCTGTAGAAAATGTTTGAAAAAATTACATGACACTCAGTTTGAGTGATTTTCGTCTGTGTGAGTACGGTTTAAACCTTTGTTTGTGAAAGTAACTTAAGGCATAGTGTTCTTTTTTAGATTTGTGTTATGAAAGTCGGTAAAACATATATTAGCTACATATTAAACGTTTGAAAAAGGAAATTTTTTAGCATTAAATACAAATTTTTATTATTTATTTTAACTCGAAACAATGTTTGTTTTGTGAATATAAATTATCTCTATTCCTTAATTTATTTAAAAAGTATAACATTCCAACATAAAAGGACAAATTTGTGTATTTAAATGAAATGTAATTAAATTTAATTCTTAAATTAGAAATTGTTAAAGCGGGGATATCTCACTAACAAACACGGTTACATATTACGAAACGATGAAAGTTAACATTAGTAAATTTATGGAAATAAAGCTATTGTATGGTATTATTAGTCTATTGACACAATGATATCTAAAATAGCAGGTTATCTTATGCTAATTTTTAGACCACGCATCTGCAGTGTAAAAGTGCCTATCAGGCGAACAATAGCTGTTATATAACTACTCGAAAGTTACGTAACGGATATTACCTACAGATAAGTCATAGTTACAGTTGACAATTGATGCTTTAAATATAACATGATTACATATATTAGCAATCGTCTTGTGTTAGAAGTAAAATATGACCTTTCGAAACATAAGCAGATACATCTGGTATCTTCTTCAGATGATAAACACAAATATATAAACTAAGGTTAAGGATATGAAGCTTGTTGCCTATAATGTGTTTATCTCATTTGATTCCTTTGTTTACTGTTTAGGATGATTAGCCATAAGTTTTTAGATTTAAAAAATAATAGAAGAGTGTAGATACTGATCATTGAAATATCATGATTTTTTGTTTCACATAACGATATAAAGTTTCCACACTCTTGTTATTACTGTTGTCAAAAATAAACATTAAAAGTAGCAAATAATATAGTTTTCTTAAAGTTATATGCATAATATTTAAAAATATTTTCTTTTTTAAGTACGCAAAGAATTAGTGTTTTGCTATAAATTACAATTTTTAAGTACCTACCTAAATATAATAAACTGAGTATTGGGTATCGTATTAAATTCTAGAGACGTCAGTACTACGTAATCCTCTACCACAGATAATTAAAAACACGGTATCTAAGTACAAGTGGAGAATATTTAAGATGAGGAAGTAAATGATAACTTTTTAGCAATGAAATACTACTTGAAACACATTTCTGCTTCTGGGAAATGCCTTAATAAACATACAAACTTTACATTAGAGTTGAACCTGAAAATTGTGTTTGTTGGATACTTCCAATTAAAATGTAGTGGAAAGCAAAAGACTTATGTGAACACCCATTATAGCTTTAATATTTAGGTTCATTATTTAATTTTCTTCTGTATTATAGATGTGCACTTGGAAAAGTAATAATTAGGACGGTTAAGGCTGATTGTTACTTCTAAATTTACAAGACCTGTAAATTGAAATCGGAAAAAATAGCTTATACCATTACACAGTAATGATTATAAGATGTTTAAAGTAAAGATAATAAACATTATAACGACTTTTTTATATCATTCTATAAGTCCATACTATAAACTGTACGGTTTACTTGTAACTGATCTCTTTAGAAAGGGAGTTTGATTAATAAGCTACTAAAATTGGCACCTTCTTTAAGATTTTCCCGAAAAACAATCGTGGAGTAAATATTTATAAACAATTCATTTTATACGTCAGCACGCAGAAATAAAAAGCTGAATTTATGTAACTCGATATTGTAGCTCTGCAGATATTGACTTTATTTTTGGTTTTCTTAGGACAAGAAGGAGTTGTCCTATAAGGACCTTCGCGCTGATAGAATACTCTATCAGCATTGTAGGGGGTATGAGCCGCATACTATCGAGATCCATGAGGAAGAAATTAGTGGAGATCACTAATTTCAAGTCATGTCCCCTCGGAAGAAGTGTAGGCCAGCTCTGAACCAGCCTCTCCAGTCAAAGCAGGCAGAGGGTAGTACGCCCTTACGTCTAGTCCATCAAGAACCTATACACTTAGGGAACGAACCCCACCAACTGCAACAGTCATCTTTCGCAGTATACTAGACCTATTGAATTACTCTTGTAGTCCAGAATATCAGAATTTGTGGTTAGTGATGTGCCGCTCCTGGACATTCGTAAAGTTGCCCATACATCAGTGACGCATCGGTTTTTACTGTGCCCAATGTGGGTTCAACTGGAAAGTATTAACCGAGCAGAAGTGACCCGTGGTAGTTAGTTTTTAGTTAAATTTACAACTTATGTGCTCTACATTATAATATCAGAATATATCCTAACAAATATACGTAAAAACAATTTCAAATTATCAAAACTATTAAAAGTTGACCAACAGCGGCTTAAAAAGTACAGTAAAGAAGATATAAAATTTTCCTTTTGTTATATACAATCACTTGAAGCCGGTTTTAGGTTTTCCCTATTATCTGTGGTAGGTTATCCCACAAAACCTTCGTTTTTTATCATTTTGTTATACCTGCCAAATTTATGTGGAATGAAATTATGAAAAGGACATTGAAAAAACACCAACTCCTATACATAAACTGGAGCGACTCGTATAGGAGTAGTAAATTCTTTGTCAGTTTACTGCAACTGAAAATGTTACAATGCAATATTATTGTTACGTCACTTTGACAAGATAATAGCCAGTAAATAATATTTATAATGAAAGATTGTCTTAATATTAAATCCATGTACGTGATCTTTACTTCTCAATGTAATATATTAGATGATAAAGTAATATTTATTTTACTATTTTATGAATTCTTTTCCACCCGAAACACACGGGGCTCCTTGCATTCATATCCATAGGTATACATTACTCGTATATTTTAAAACAGCTCATAAGACCAAAAATGTTTATTTTACTTTATATTTTCGATAATCCTAAAAGGGGACTGTGATTAAAATGAGTAACTACGCCTAATTAAGTATTAAAAAGCAATCTGTAAATCCTAATACCTAGAAATAAATTTGATTTATAAGTCTTCCTGACATTTGAGGAAGCATCAAAATATATTCTAGATATTACAGAATTACATAGAAAAATTCAGATTTAACACGATAACGAACACAATTTCTAGTTAGAAATTGAAATTAGAAAATTATAAATTCATCAGTTGATGAAAGCAAATTTATTTTATATTTTTAATTACAAACCATAATTGATATAGTTTCCAGTGTGGTTATCATCAAATGATAACAAACAGTAAGTTTGTATTAATGAAATCGTAAAAAAAGATGAAAACAAAAATAATTAAGCCACTTAAGTAGGCGTACTTATATCGATCACGAGCACGATTCTCTGTGTTAAGGCTAATAGTGCTTCGTACTGGATATAGAAGCTCTTGTTTCTCACTTCTGTTATAATTTTACTTCTTATTTAAAATACAGATTTGTTATAGTGTGTTTATAATGAAAGAAAATAAAAAAGAATTATTAAGTATATACTAGTTATCATCGCTTTTTTACTTAAAGTGTGATTTATATCGACCCATAGATTTTTTTAAATAACAGTAATGTAGGTTTTAGCAAGGGATCAAAAGTTCTTGTACTAATAGAACGGCCACTGTTTGACCAATATAATATGAAAAACTAATTATTTACCACGTAGGCTAATTATGAATATATCAACACTTTAGCTGAATTCAGTTAGGCATAGTCATTGGGAATTGTGAGTGAGTAAACCATATTTTTTATTTTTCTCAGAAGGGTTACTTAAATATAGAAGTAATATTACATCGATCAGAAGTATTTATCAGTCATTCATACTAAAAAGAGAGCTTTCTCAAAATCAGATGAGTCCAAACTGCGTTATTTGTAATAATTTTGGTATGGTAATACTCTAAAATTTATAATTATTGCTGAACAAGATTCAATTTCGTAGGCTATATTAAAGTTTGTTTGTCTTAAAGGAATTTTTTTATTTATCAAACGTCGAAACGGTTAACGTATAAAACTGGACTTGTATAAATGTTTAAATATACTGATAGAAACCTAAATAGAGTGAAATAACTATACGAATACACAAAATCGTGTATCAATGTTCAAGTAAAAACATAATATTATTTATAATACTTGATTTATCACAATAGTGATTAAGTGAAATGACGCATTGCGTAATGTGGTTTACGATTTGATTGTGCAACAGTAAGATGAGCGGTATATTAAAACTGAACACATATATCAGGGAAGAGCTGACAGCTGGCAAGGGCTCAGTGAGAGCTCCAACGACACTTTAAAACAATCATGTGGTATTACCCACAGCTTGTGTATGATAGCAAGAATTAAAATTTAACTAATCATAAATAATAACATCGTATTATTACCTTACTGATAATGTCCTGAAAACTGGAAACAAATATATATTATGATAACATTTTCTACGTAACATTGGACGACTTGATAGAACAAAACCATATGCCTAGTAAATACAAATAATGTCATTTACTAAGTAAAATTTATTATTTACGTTAAAAAAGTAAAGTTATAGTTACATGAATTATTACAGATTTGATAAAGTATAATTATTCATAAATAATAATAGTCTGTAATTGATCATAGAATAGAATAGAATTTATTTATTCACGAATCATACATGCATTTGGCCCCGCTAAGTTAGAACTTGTCAACGGGGTCTAATAATAACAGTTTTGTGATATACTGGTAGAAAACAAATAAAATTATAATATAACATAAGTGCTAGAAAAGGACAATCTGTAGAGTCTACTAGTGGCACAAGTGGGCAAATCCATGGCAGCGATCAAATAGTTGCTACTTATTTATACATCTATACCGCTGCCTCCAATCAAATTAATCTAAAGACCAGCGGCACATCACTGCAAATCATAGGAATGTTTATATTTTAGTAGTTCTAGATTAATTATTATAGCTTACCTTTATCATACTTAAAATGATTTGATTTAAGAATCACCTGAGGGTATACCATATGCAGTATTCATGGAAGGGGATGAATTTCCTAACTTACTCCCCCCACCAGTCTCTCCGGTTACAAAAAACTGTATTGCACCAGCTGTTAATCGCAAAACTACAGCGTACGGTAGTTACACTTACAGACTGCTTCGTTCCGACCCAACCTTGGTTCGTGAAGGTTATGGGAATATGAATATAACCTAAAAATTAAACTTGCAGTGCATTAGCACGTGTAACACAATTCAAAATAAAAAAGTGATTGTTTTCAATCGTAAATAAAGCAGCTAGTGATGCATTTATTTAATCCTACCCTGAAACCTGATTTTGGATTCACCAATAATCCATACTTTTGCACACACACATGTAAACTCTATTAAAATATATTTTCAATGCATTCGTTTACACTTTATGTTCATTGAATTAAAAACGCACATACCAGTAAGTCTTATGTATATAAGGTTATTATGAGTCTTCTTAATTCAAAGAATAATCTAGCAGTTAGGTTCAAGAGCAAACATTAAAAATCCTTAACTTGGATGTACTTTTTGAGGTGGAAATTTATTGCTCTTCTTAATTAACTTCATCAGAATTTTATATTTTAATTATCGTGATGCATAATAACATTTCTCTAAGCGCATTGTGAAATTAACTATAAGAAACATTGATTAATCTTAAGAACTGTGATTATTTCGGTAAATGTAAATTCTTACAATTAATATTATTTATTCCCCCATATGAAAAAGATAATATCAAGCTTAATTTTCATCAGTGTGCTTAAGTTATTAAGACCTCTAAAATAGTATTTTTACATTTAAACATAGAGAATGAAACATTTATACCATAATATTTTGGTATACATTATATTGAAACAGTCATGGAAATGATTTAAAACTTCTTTTAGGGTTGAATTTTAAGAATAATTTAGTTTACTATTTTTAAGAAACTAAGTCCTCTTAAAATTGATTTAAATTACCTTATACATAATTCTGGACAGGTAATTAAAACATTAATTTTACTTAGTATTATAAGAGTTGTTATTAATTCTTACCAAGTAAATCAGTGAACATTTATGCTCAAGGTCATTTAAGTAACGTCATGTTTGATTGAAATATGGGAATCAGATAGAACCTGATTTTATATGCAGACATGGTTGCTTATCAAAATAAAGTTTGTTTCCTAAGATTATTCTAACCAGATACTATGGTAAAGAAGAATTATAATATAATGATAAGAGTAACTGGGTCGTAGTATATCACACCATTTGTCGCGTACCAGGCTACGCTGATAGTAAATTTAAATATCAAGTTTGTAGCTCATTTCATTACTTACAGATAGAACGGCAGACAATAATATGGACAAGAACTGCATATACCTCCCGTCAAACAAAAGGGAATTGTGTCAGGTTATTGAGTGATAGAAAGCCTATCACTACAACAACCACAATTCCACAATTACAAGGGAGGGGGGGGAATTTACAACAACATTTTTCAATTTCATTAGGATTTGCACAGATTACAACAAATATTGATATAGAATGTTACAACAAAACAATCATAACTAACACCTATGATTGTTTAGCTGAATTAAAAATCCACAGCCTATATATAAAAATAAGCTAGTTTTCGTTAGAAAAGTTACTTCCGTTACGAGTATCAGTAAAGAATATCCTTATATTTTTAGAAATAAATTATACTATCAGCACTGAATGGCAAATTTTTTTATTTGTAAATACCTTCCTGTGCTACGCTTTAATTTTGTAGTAAAAACTTCTAGAGTGACTCTTAGTAATCGCCTAAATTTAAACTTTTATTAATGTAAGAAAACTAGTGTAAAAATGTATTAGAATTCTTACAGATAATCAGTATTAAATATAAAACTAGGGCAGCAGTATCACAAAACTGATTTTCCTGGTTGTGTTCACTTACTTCCCTGACATCTTACTAGAAAAAATGAAGAAAATATATTTTTTACAGTCATCTAAAAAAAAATTAGAATAGTATATAATTTTCAAAGGTTGTATCTTTATTGTGTTAATACGTATAAAGAAAAATTTACACATTTAAATCCGGCTCAATGGTAATCTTTCTCAAGGCTTAGTTGGGCTTAGTTTCTTGTTATGAGAAATAAATAAAACAATAGAAAGTTATTCCCATTATGTTCTGTATAAAGTGATTACGTAACTACTTCCTATTTTTAGAAATCAATACCTTAAAACAGAAGCGAACTATAAGTTATTATTGTTTAGCTAAGAGAGCACAATAAAACCTTCTTCGATAACAATAAAGAAGGAACTGTTATTTCCTGTCGATAAGGTACATCTGTGCTGTTTCCAGTCTTGATTTACACTCCTTAAATTCCTCACCGCTACGTCTCAAGTTACGAAAGTTGCCCTACATTCCGTGTCATATGTTATATGTTTGTAGTAAATACAATATAAAATGTTCAATTTATTTTAGTGGGGGAGACGTTTCTCAAGGAGCTTATCCTTTGCTTTTAACATAAATTATTTACTAACTAATTTCTAAACTTAGTTGGAAGGAACAACAGTAAGCGGTAAAAACCAAATATGGGACGTTATTTGGTGTTCCTCGTAATATATCGCACTAAAGTTCCTCACCCAGATGGGTGGAGGAAGACTGGGAAAGGCCTTTTTTTGTTTTTTGCCAATATATCAGGCGGGGTTGGTTTTACAGAAGACTTAAACGTATGTAAAATTAGAGCTAATACAATTTTCTACTTTTTTCCTCTTATATGTTTTGCCATATGTTACCATAAATGACATAATAAGCTTTAGTTAATTGGTAATTTGTTGGAATAGAAAACTCGGAAAGCCCCTCATGGGAACAACTTGATTCCCAAATTTCTGCTTTTAATACAAATATTATTAACATCAAAATATTTAAGAAATATTTAAGCTAAAGAAACCAAGTTTGGTTTGTATAGTTAAGTGGAAAGTAAAAAAAAAGTATTGAGTGTTTTTCATTAATATTAACAAAATGTGATCATTTTGAAATTGTTAAAGTCAAATAAGTAAAACCAGTATAGTTATAAAACACATACCTAGAAGGAATAAATTATAACTTTATTGAATTTTTATTGATTTTAACGGTACTTATTTCAATAAAATCAGTTAACCGTCCTACTGTTTTTCATCAAAATTTGGATGAACAAACATTCCCTTGCATAATCACTCATTACAGTATATTCGGGCTACGTATCAATTCGATTCATGCACCATTGGATTCGGGAAAAAAACCCTAAGGAATACTATAGTTTTATTCCTCTTTGTATTGTAGTTGCAACGTACCAAGTTCGTAGTTTTGAACGTAAAAGAAGATGATGCAATTCATTGTGACCGCCATGTTGTCGATGCCGTCTGAGTTGTTGATGTGACGAGTCGTGTTTATTAGTAAGTTTTAGTAGGTTTATTTGTGTTTTAGTGTTGTGTTTAGTGTGTGGTGAATTGTTAAATATTGCAGTAGTGCAAATAAATAACAAAAAGTTTGAGTAATGACAAAATGAAACTTTTTTTGACTCTTCAAAAAAAGATTTATGGAATTTATTTTACTACTGCTGTATAGTTTACTTCATTCTGAGTAATAAAATATGCAATATAACATGTATTGAAGTAAAACTGTATTAGTAAAACTTTTATTAGCAAACTCTTACATATACACCCTATTTTCACAATTTATGCGCATCGCTGCTTTTTGTTATATAGTGTTATTATACTTTCATAAATTTGTATAATGCTTATGTGTTTCTGAAACTAGAATAAATTTGACACAAAATGGCAATCTCACTTTTATAGTTTTCTTACTATAACTTGGTTTGCTAGGTATGGTCCCCCCCAAATTAAAAAAAAAGTAAATTTTGAATTTCATGGAAAAAAAATTTTAGTAAACATTTTTTTAAGGCCAAATTTAAATACTAATATTATTATATGTTTAATTCTGAACACAAAAATATATACTTATATATTACTTTTAATTTATATTTTAAATAAATTTTTTTTAAAACCCTTGCACGAGGCTCGAAAACATGCCGCCACTACAGGAAAAAATGACCGCCAGTTGGAGGGTTAAGGAATAAGCGAGCACGTCTACTTTAAAGCACGCTTGTACAAGCCAGGATAATTAAACGTTTTGTATTTTTATTGGCATCAGCTGTTTTACATAGGTTATAAAAATTTTACAAGATACCAATACGAAATTCCAACTGAACTATTTTCAACAAAATCCGTCACTCCATAAGCGACCACGGCCATTTTGAATTTACGCATGAAGTAGCCGGGAGTGCCAAACATGTCACAGTTGAGGGGTATCAGTTGTTTGTTGCTCCTGGCTTGTGCAAATTATGTATTGCATATGACGAGTATTAGCTTGGATTACACTGCCTTACTTATACAATGGTTATATTTAGGAAATCTTACAACTATTTATGGAATTAACTTAGCATACTTTGTTGTAAATGGTAGACAACATATTCACATTTACAAAACACACATCAGATACAGAAACACTTTAAAAGCTTATGACTTAAAAAAGGAGATACACCTGGGTTCCTTAACCAGACACTTTTTTCTTTAAGATACTAGGTTACCATTCTCACGTCGTTTATATTATTTTCTACATTATTCCTATCTTGGATGCTGACTTTTATAACAAGAAAAATTTGAAGGAACACTCAATATCTAATCATCACTATAAATGTGTTTATATTATGCATACGTATCTCATAGAGAATTTGAAAGAAAGGCTTGGTTATCCATTTATCCATAATTATTTTTTTAAATGCTTACGGATCTCATGGTCTAAACTACTTTCGTGATATTAACCTGCATTAAACACTTGGATATCTTGTAGCATAACTTACTGAGGTTAATAGAACCAACTACAATCACATACATCTCTTCATAATCATTAGTGTACTCAACTCCCTGAGGTAAGTGGTTGATATTTATATCAAATAAATCTTCCCACGAAGTTTCTTAGTGGAGTCTCCAAATAATTTAGCCTTTGCAATAGTAGCTTGGTATGGAATTGGTATACACCTTCAATCCCATAAAGGTATCAACTATAGACGCTGAATCTCATTGGTTTAAGTAATTTTAATAAAGAACTTAACTTAGATGTTGAGATGTCATGCCGTGTATCTAATTTAATATTACTAAATTCTTATTATAAAGTTTATAGTCACATTACACTCCATAATCTCTTGTTCAACTTACGTATGATAAAAACCGGTCTTTGATGTTAAAACCACTTCATTGAAAGCATTACCCATTGTCGGATCTTACCTTAAACCGCAATTTGCCAAAGCAGTTAATAATATTATTAATATACAAAATGTATATATTTTTCAATTCAGATACCTTATGATTGTACATTTTCAAAATGATACAAAAATTACCTATATCAGAGACTTTTATAAATGCAGTAAAGTCGTGTTTTCCTTTCATTTTATAATGTCATCTTTATAACTTCATTTCAGTTAATTTTCTTTGCGTGAGAAATTTAGCAAGCAAAATATTTAAAAACCCATATAATATATGTAATCTTCCTGATGCTGTCTTACATAATTCAACTTCCCAGTTACGTCAGAACATGTATTTGGTATGAGTAGCTCATACAAGTCAATTATGTGCATTAATATGGTAAGAGTAAAAATAAATTCAATTTATAACTAATGAAAGTCACACTGACTGGGCAAGAGCAGATCACTTAGAGGGAGTAATTACTCTGTTCTTGAATCTGTAATTGTCACTTTGAGGTGTCTGAGGTTTCGTAATAGCATGTGGTCTACCACGTAAATCGGGGAGTAGGAATTTACAGCTAGTCACCGCTGCATTAGAACTAAATAACAGATTTAATAAGCATTCTAAGTAGCTGCTTAGTATTAAAAAATGTTTTCATGATTTACTACACTATTAGGAATACATATCAATCGAAAAGATAATTTATGTAGTAATACACCTAAATATCTTATATCATTAGCCAATTAATGCCACCTGTGCGCTAAGGATAGCTAAACGATTGTGCAAAAAGATAACATTCAGCAGTCTTAGAACGTACCGTTATGATATTATGACCCAACAGAACCTGTAGTTGCCCCATCCCCCACCACCAAAAAAGCATGAAGGTAGAAATTGGTGCAATTAGTTAATGGTTCATTAGTGCATCAGCTCAAATCGTTAGTGCTAGTTTGGTTTATGAATCACGAGTTTTAACTTAAGTATTCTGGTGGGCAAACTTCACGAAAATTTGCTCCACTAAATAAAACATAATGCGGAATAATGTAAAAAATTTTGTTTTTAATCAGTGCTTATTTATTGTTGGTTGGTCCAACAACTCAAATCATTAGTGCTCTTTCCGTTCACTAAAATTAAAATATGGCGTGGGGGGGTAGATTGAAGGATTGTTAGCCCCACACACCACTTAGTAATTTCCTCTAAAACTGTACCTATATATACATACAGGGTGTTAATTTTAAATTTGAAACTCGTATTAAAAGACTTTTAGCCCAAGTATCAGACTTCTGTAAACGGGATTGTATAGTACTAATTGGAGGAACAAAAAAAATATTTTCTAAATGGGGCTGGTCACCCCCACGCCTCCCCGAACCCAACGCCAAAATTTGGAAATGGCAACTAATACCTAGCGACACTTCAAACTGACACTCATAAAAAATGCAATTCAATTGACCAATCAAATTATTATAATATTAGTTTACCATTTAGCACTTTTTCTTATAAATAATCAATAAATAGCAGAAGGAAAAAAATATAACATAAAAATATAAACCAGAATAATTTATAATTAGTAAGTAATCTGTATAATGGTAGTGTATGATATAATAAATTTAAAAAATTAAAGCTTTAAGAACAATACTGATATTGACGAAAACAGTCAACTAGATATCATAAAAACATTTTTGTTTGTTGTGAATGTTTGTATTGTACTGATGTATTAACTAATCGATGTTAACTGATGTTAACTAATCGATATACTATTTATCAGTCTACAGTTAATATAATCTGTAGTAAGGGGCTGTTTTGTAGTAGTCTATATAATTTGGCCATTATTTTCCTGATGTAAGGATAATACGTTACCTATGAATAGGTTTGGGAACTACATTAGTGCCCCAAGAGGTACATAAATCAACGCGTCGTAGAAAGGGTTGCCTTCGGGTTTACAAGTTTGGTCTATTGTGTTATAATTATTGTCTGTTCACAATACTCCATTGTATGAATTACGATTTAGAATGGTTTATGTTCCTTGGAAATATCCATAATTTTGCCCACAGTTAAATTTAGGATTCACCTTCTACACAGTTAAATGCAACACATAAATGATTGCACTACAAAATCTTGTCACGTAAGTGCACAACTACACCTCTCAGTGTGTTTTATGTATGACCTCATAAAAACCTCATGATTTACAAATGTGTGTCACTGGTTGTTAATTTAGTTTAGTAGTGATGAAAGATATACATATCATATATAGATCCTTATATTATGATCATATTTGAGATGCAGGAAATTTAAGGTACCGTTGTTTTGTATATTGACTTCCATAGTTTATCTTTGGAAATGCTCCTTATAACATTATAGCAAATCTAGAAGTGTTAATTTTGATTGAAAATAATAATTAAAAAATTACATTATTAAGGTAAGTCGTTTTCATTCTAAGAAAATTACAATTTGGCAACCGTCTCCGTCTTTGCTTCATGCTACAATTCAGAGGAACCGTAGAACAGCATTATCTGGAACTCGGATACAGACTACGAAGCTCTGATGTAGCTTATACTGTTAAGAAAATCTAACATGTTTTATAAAGATTCTATAATAAATAGGGTCATATGATGTAATTTCCAAAAAAGGTACGCTGTCTAGCTTTTCTTAGTTAATCTCTAGTAATTGTAAATGAACCAAAATCAGCAATTTTTTTAATAAATAAAATAACCATTCAGGATTAGCAGTATTTAATGTGAAAAATGCATCAAAATTGGTTGTGTATTATGGTAAAGTTAGTAGGACTACATAAAACGTAATAGAATGTTGAATTGTATAACCTCCTGAATATTTTCATTCGTTTCAAAATTAAAAATATATCTTTAAATTTAACTTAAGAAAATATCCTTATTAAACATATTTAATGTAAATAAAAAATGTAGTCTAAAGGTGTAATATAGCATTGTGAAATACATGTGTACATTTTTGGTGTCTGTTATTAATATGCTTTGATGAAAAACATTAATTTCCCATCAACTGCATATTAGTTCTAAATAATCTTGACTATCAGTTTATCAGAGTTGAGCTTTGGAAACAAGGTTCGAACAGAAAAGCGACAGAGTGTAAACCTATGTCAGCACGGTTGATGTCAACGTTAGGCTGTTAGGAAAGGAAGTGTTAATTTATTTCAATTGGTCTACCTGGTCCAGAGTTTAGAGTCACAAATTTTAGTTTTCAAAGCAGCAAGACAAGGAAATTAAATCTATGTTATTAAAGCATGAAAAGTAATATCTGTATAAAAATGAAATGATAATATTATTATCCTGTCTTTTGTATCACACTTTCAAGATATTCACTAGGAAAACCAAAAAATTTCATTTTAAACGACGTATATCTGAAGTATTTTGTTTCGTTTTTAGATTCATAAATAATTTATTGTAAATAAAATGTATACTGTAACACTTTCGGTTTATATCAGTTTTCTATAACTTCATTCTGTATACGTTACATAATGTTACCGTACATATTAAATTCTTTTACAATGTAATATATTGACGACTGTAAAAAGGTTGTAATCCATGTACTTGTTTTATAGTAACTATTCAAAAGTATTATCAAATACATTCGTACCATGAAATAATAACAGAAACTAAACCATTTAAGTTATACATGTAAATATACACACGTTTATTTGGATGTCTGGGATAAGTAACAACAAGACCTATTGTTTTAGTGGGTTCAAGGTTTAGATAGATTTCCGTTGCAGTTCAAAACCTTGTAAAAATTAAATTACGTCACTGAACCAGTTGGTTTCGTAAAAGCTACATAAATGTAAATTAAGCTAAGCTCTGATTTTGTAACAGCTTCAGGCCTCTGTCAGTTCCCTAATTTTGTTACTTATCTAGTTGCAAAAGGTTTTAGCTTATCGGTTCTTTGGATGGCCTCTATAAACATCCACTATTTTGCTGGTCTCAGCCTTTCGCATCCAGGCCTTGCAAGCCCCGGGTTTTTGAAAACCCAGCATTTAGAATGTCCCAGCCAATGGCAGCTTGCCTATCTGTAGTTGTTTCTGTATTGTGAGACCTTCCAGCCTCTAAGACCGTGGGATTTATAGCATGAATTAGCCTCTTGCACCTTTCGTCTTTGGTTGTTCTGTTTCTAATGTTCAGGCTTCAGCCAAGTCCCAGCCATCCGTAGCCTAGAACCTCCTATTATATACCTCTGAACCTCTGAAAGCACTCACTATCTAGAACCTCCTGGCTTCTAGGACCTGCCGAGCTCCGGCAGACACCGGTGAGCCGGGGCTCAGTTTGGACATTTTTTGTCTTTTACCTTTCCCACCTCGGCCACTTTTGTCAGTCGGTGGGGGAGTCACTCCTTCAAAGTATTGATTATTTTCTGCCTGGATGGACTGATTGGTCGAGGTCAGATGGTTGACCTTGACTGTTTACTGACCAGCTGTTTACCGGCAGCGGCTACTGTTCGGAGCGGTCGGACACGTTCGGCAGAGGCGACTTGATTCTCTGGCTGTTGACTGCTCGTCCTGATGTCCATGGCTGGCTAGTTCTCCTACTTTCGGCAGGTAATTGTTTTTCTCTCTCAGTCTCTTAACTTTATATTGTTGCCGGTTTTTCTCTCCCACGCAGACATATATTTTCGTAGTTTAGTTAAATGTAGCTTATTTTTTATTTTATAATTTGGTTTCTTTGTGTACGTTTTCGTGTCGCAAAGTGTTCTATCCTGTCTGTCGTACGTTCTAAATTTTGTTACTTTATTTGACTATGCCAGTTAAGTTTATTATTTTTGCACTAGTGCTTTCTACTGATCCGTTCGGCGAACGGAAAATATTTATTTAGTAATCACCTTGTATTTATTTAGTGTAAGCGAGACGGTACAGTCTTTGCAAATTTTGTTACCTCGTGTTTTGTGTTGCGTGCAAAATTGGGTGGCAACATTCATGATTTCCATTTTATTGTTTAATTAATTAATTGCCTTATAGTAGCGTGAACGGATTATAATTTAATTATTGTTATTTGGGAAATAATGTACTGTTATTATTTGTAAATTACATAATTATTATTAGGCCTACCTTACAATTAATATTCTAGAATGATTAAAATACAGTGAATTATTGTTACAAGTAAATGTTACCAAGCTGAATAATTTAGTATGGCTGTTCTAGCCTATAAGTAAATGTTTAAATATTTGAAAATTTGTCTTGTACATAATATTTAATATTGTCACCAAGTAGAGTATTTTATAATACTTGGTGTCTTGAGTTATTTTCGGGTAACAGTTTTTCAATACTTAAAAGGTACTGTTAGTTACAGTTTGTTATTTTTAATTGTTAAATGTAAATATTTTATATTTACTTTGTGGCAAACATAATTATATAACATAAACATAAACTCTTCTGAATGACTACTGGTTATGTTGGCATTCAATAGGGTCCCCGTGAGTGCCGTCAACGGGACTGGTGCGGCGAGTCTGCCCAAACAGCACTGAAACAAAATTGAATGCCCGCGCCCTGCCAGCGCTACTGTACCGGCATCCAACTGGAGTGTCTGTGCTACTATTCGTCTTGAACAAGGTTGGATCCAAAATGTTTTTTTTACTTCTTCTGGTATTGAACTTGAGAGGATTGGGTTTTAGGGAGCGCTGCCAGATATTATATCTGGAGGAGGGTCAGTGTTAAGACTAGTATGTATTTAGTTTAGTTACATGACCTGAAGGGGAGGATTTCATCTTTAATTCGGATTCGTGGAGGCAACTAAGCCCCCGCCTCCTTCGAAAATTGGCTTTAAATATTGTTTTTTTTAATTTTTGGCTACAAACTTGAAACAAAATTACTTTTTAAAAATAGTGGGCCTAGAAATTCTACAACTTTTTCCCTCCTCTCAGTTCATAAAAAATTACCAGTTAAAATTTTTACTACTGCCGTACCTGAAATCATGTTATTTATATACCAAATTTCTATGTATTATGTTATTTATGTTATATTATTTATTTATTATGTTATTGTTTCTATTTATTATGTTATTCTCAATATTGGAATTCTATTTATTTTGTTATTTAGTTTGTAAGGTACTCGGTGCACCGTGGTGCTGCAGTTAATTGTATTTTGCATGCAAATGTTTGCCACCTAATAATTATAAATCATGTACTCGAAATCTTGTCTCTCAATCACTAGTGGCATGTGATTGCTTTTTTTTATGCGTTGCTCCGAGTTTGGGAGGGGCGCGCTTCCGAGACCTCTTGTTGCGATTGAGGAAACTTCCTGTGAAGTTTATTTTCGCTAACTCGGGACACCGGCCTGGACTCTCCCAGGACTCTCATGGGTACCGACCTCTATATGCTCTCCGCCTTTGTCAGTACCGGACTTTAAGAGCTCTTAGCTAATACTACTCGTCCTCTTGTCTATAGCAGGTCAAGTCCGATTTCTGGTACCTTTTGTGAGGTCTCAATCTCTAGGAATTCCCGACGCAGGTTTTATCTTTCTGCAACCTTAGATCTCTGTCGGGTTTTGTTCGCTGTCAGCTCCCCATATATGGTACTTCCGGGATTCTGTTAGTTTTTATACTATGTCAGCTGTATACTTCAAGTACTCCCCAGCTTCTGGCATCGTCACATTGCACCTAAGGCAGAAGTGGGCTAACCTTGGTAATTATTTGTCCTACTGAACATTAATATAAATTTTTACTGAATTACATGCAACTACAAGGCGCCTAGTGTAATTGTTTATAAAGATTTTAACCGTAGTGCCCCGCCATCCCCTGTTCTAAATATGTACTACAACCCTACAAGGGTACATAATTATCATCTAGAACAATAATTTTAATTGTGATTAAAATCCCTCCAACCACAATGCATATAGTAGCCGTGAATAAATATATATTGACTTTTCTCTTTAATCCTATTGATCTCAAAAACAAACTTAACTGTGTTTTCAGTTACTTGCAGAAGGTTCATATTAAGTTTTGTAAGGATCCGTTACGAAAATATTCCTTTATAGTAATGAAAGTGTTGAAATATTCACAGTTTTAAATGTATACAACGGAATAGATAGATTATAACTCCGCCTAATAACAATTGTAATTAAGCTATATATTTCAAGTTTAAACATATATTTATCGCAAATGAGCGGACAAATCTGATATATTTAGAAATAAGTCTAATGCAATTTTCTCGCGCTTTTCATAATAATCAATCTACATGAATTGTTACCAGTACAAAATTCGTTTAATGCTATATTTATATAAAATATGAAAGAACACCACGGTATTAACTAAACTGAATATGTAATCATTGTGAAAGATTGATACATAGGTACTGGTATTTCCACAACTGAACTCTGAAGAGAAATACCATAATCGTACTAATTGTGACAAATCTTGGAATGATATTTAAATAAAGCGTATTCGAGGCCAGGATCCCGAAGTCGTTAATCACTAAAGGTGTCAGATAAATAAGTCCCTTAAGTTCGGTCATTCATCTTCGGCAACACTATTTGTTTGTATTTCAAAATAGATATATATCTTATTCACTTTCATGAGAAATTTTACTGCTTTTGATATGGTATAAATATTAACTTAGTTATAATTTTTTAAATATTAATTTATATTTGGATTTACCTATGAACTAACTTAAGCAATGTGTCAGTAAATTCTGTCGCTAACGCTCATAACAATTTCATGGAATGAGATGCACCATTATGGAATTTGATGTTCCTTGTACACGATTTAAGGATTATAAAACAATGTAAACAATAGAGCAATGTATATTCTAGATACCATGTGAGCTGTCGGACAGAAATGATATTCATCTAGCTCCTCGAGTGATTTCACCAAGCCTTTGCAAATTACAAAGAGAAGACAAATAAAAGTTTCTTTTTTATGATAGATATTTTCTGGTAGCAAATAAACAATTTATATTTATTTTGCAGTCCTGAGAATGAATAATACTAGTTTAGTCTTACGATTCTAATATTGAATGTTTACATGACATTACGAAACAATATGTTGTTGTCTATAAGTTATGTTGCTAGCAAAAAGCAATAAGACCTAATATACACTGTTGTTGATGGAAATATGACGAGTTCATATATCACTCTCCCACACTGCGGTGTCTCTGGCAGCAATTTGCAATTAATTTGGTTGTCAGTGTGCTAAACGGTGTTGAAGCTTGCGCTTTCTACTAGAATAATTACACTTGAAAAAAGGAAGTTCCTACATAGAGGTAAAAGCTACGTTGTATCAATAAGGTTATATGGAATACAAAATTCTTTGGGAGAGTTTATGAATTATGTGCTTACTATTAAAGGTTCTGGGAATAAAAACTATAATTCTATAAATACATGTATATAATTAAGTTTGTGTTACACTTTCATAGAGTGTAAAATTTGTATTTACTAATGACGTAAGTTTACATTTTCAATCCAAATTAATACAAATTGGCAGCAGTCGATTCTGGTTGTTAAGATTTTGAAGCTGAAATTAAAATTATTTTGTTAAAGCCCTCTCAATATCAGTGTTGAAATACTTTTTTGTATTTATATAATCGTCACTAAACTCATTAAAAAGGAATGTTGCTTAAAAGTACGCAATTATATTACAATTAAACCACTGGCTTAGTTAAAGTTTTTATTACTAGGTAATTTACATTTTAATGTAGTTAATCAGACCAATTGTATTATTCTTACGCCTCACAGACACAGAAAAATTTCAGGTATAATACAAAGCACAAATATTGTTGGAGACAAGCCAATTTTGTGAACAAACACAGCAAGGAACCTTACAATTCCAAACTTAACGAAGCCATTGTCTGCAGAGATCTAGAGAGCTTGTTACTCTGATTGTAATGGTGACTGCAGGTAATTCCTTGAAGTGTAATCTTAGGGGTCTTGAAACGTTATCTTTAATGTAGGTTCTTGTGTATTTTTCTGTGATTATTCAAAACTAAAATTAACATGTACACAATTTGTATTAGTTTTACTACTTAATAAAATACACGTGAATATCAACATATGCAGAAGAAAATGTTAAAATTAGATTTGTAGACAAATTATTTTCATCCTAAACGGAGCTTTAAAAATACGTTTACCAGCTCCTATAAACCATTCAAATACGGGACAACTAGCGTTTGGCAGCTTCCGTATATAGATAAAAAGAGCTTCGAGTCATACTGAAACTAAATATGACCAGAGGCTTGTCCTGTGATATATAAGTTTCCGGTTCTGGGATAGTTCTGATCTCAAGGTTTACTCGGTATCTAGTGTTTTAGGCCTGTATTAACACATCTCGCCCAATGAGTGTTCGACCCTCAAAAGTTCTCAGCCTCTGTCTAGTCGTGAAAAAGAATTTTGGGGTAAAGTCGGTCTACTTTTGGAATCATGAGTTGCCAATTATTATCGTTCATCAAACAAATTTGATCTAGTCTTGACTGTGGAGAGCCTATATATCTGGCTGACAAATTCAAGTTGATCTCTGAAACAAGCGCAAGACAGACGAGAATGGCCTCATAAATTCTTCTTATTCTCCGCCATCGAACCTCAACTTACAACAAATCATTTGTCGTTACTGCTTGTCGAGCTTGGAATTCCCTTCCTAACCATATTAAGTCAGTAGGGAGTCGAAACCGGTTTGCAGCCTTACTGAAAGCTAAATTGCTAAAAACGATGTCAGCGATGGGTTAGTTGGGGTAGGTTTTGGAGGACGGATAGGGTGCTAGTGAATGTGTGTATGAATTTATTGTATGAATGTATGTGTACTAAATTCTTAAAGATACCTTTATTATATAATTTTGTTTTATTTTAAATGTAGTAGTTTTATTTTATTTAAGTTCTATATTATTATATCAGGGTAAATTGTAAGACAGGGCCTTATAGCCCTAAATTCGCCCTTTTGTATATATAATAAAAATAAAGTCATTTGAATTTGAATTTGAAATTTATAATTGTTTAATTTACTATTTCTTTTTCGGTTAAATACTCATTTTCATGTGTCTTGTTTTAAAATATGCTGCGTATAAAAATACCAGTTTAGCTTCTATTCCAAAGAAACTATGGATATCAAATATTTTAGTTTTCAAATGTCTGTATATAAATACATAAAATAGTTTAAATTGTTACGCAATGTATACTTTTTATATTAGATATAGCACTTCTTTAACTATCAGTGATACTTGGAAATATACAGAAATACCGTATTGATTTGAATATTACCTAACAATAAGTAACTCGTCTGTACAATTAAATCAGTAAAACGTATCAATTCAGCTATTATTAGTTTAATAATTTAGAAACATTATTTTCCAAGAAAATAAGAAAACGCAAATTTTAAGGCAAGGTTGAAGGTAAAAACCTGTATTAATTTAAAATTAAAATTATAAAGTTATCTATTTGTGTCTAGTTTTTGCGAAGAAAATTACACGTTTCGTAATTCGTTCTTTTTTCGTTTTCAATTTTGAAACAAAATAACAATGTATGAGCAATTAAGGACCTACCTGTAATTTGTAAACGTACATGCTCTTGCTTCCCAATCTATATTCACTTCATTATACTATTTCCTCAGTTAAGTCAAATAATATATATATATATATATATATATATATATATATATATATATATATATATATTATATCTAAATCCGTTTGTATGAAGTGAACACATTTGAGCATGAATATATCTGTTAGGAACAGCGAGAAATTAGGTATAGTAAGTTTATCATTCAAAAAAGCTTGCACATACAAATGCAGAAGTAGCCGCTTTTTAAGGGGACTTGAACGCTCCATATAAACCCATGTTAAATTAGGTACTTTTGTGTCCCATTATCTTAGAAAGTAATAAAGATACCAACCTGATATTTTTATCACTTACTATGTGGTCCTATACAAAGCTGCTGATCTATTTTTATGAACTTATAACTCTGTTTGGCCAAGTTATGATTTTTTTTATCTAGCGAGTTCAAAATAACACTGGATATGTCATTCTTCTCTTTATAGCGTATCTAGATTACAAGTGGTATAGATGCTTTTTGACCAAAGGGGTTTTTCTAAAGCCAACGTAGGTATGTATTTTCTTGATATAAGCAGCACAGCAAAATAAACTATAGTAACAGGAATATATATGACCGAAAGTAATATAAACACGACGGTTGTTGACATGTTTCCAAAGAAATTTGTTTTAGAGACATACGTATGTGTAGTATATTTTATTGATCTGGACATCAAAGCAAACTCAGAAATGGAAATGTAAACAAATTCAGATAACATCTTTGTGAAATTCCATCCATCTTCTTTCTATCCTTTTCCATACAAATACTTTAAAATCGAACGGTAAGAAATAATACACAACCTCCTACATAAAAAAGATATTTTACTTTTTTACTTATTTTATTTGTTTTTATTATATCACATCTATATTCCTGAGAATGAGGCAGTTAAATATAATATGTCACATGCACCCTCTAGTTTAAAACTTCCTAGATAGAGAGCTGTGATATGCATTGTTAATATAGGTCACCAAATTTACACATAATATACCTACATACACGCCACTATTATTGTTTGAACCGTTCGAATTACACTCGGCTGTATGCATCCCTCACACTGCATAGTATCATACAAAGTCCTCAGTGTCTAGCCATCAATCCCAATGTGTCCCAATATATACCAATGCCTAAATATTTCGACCTGCAACTCAAAACGTAACATGATTGGAGTAAAATCACAAAAATATTATCTCTTTTTTATTTTTATTTCATTATTATATTTGACATATCAATTAAGAAATAAAACGTCAACATTGAGCTGCCAAACATAGTTATTAATTTTATTTGAGTTATCTATTATAAAAACATTTATTTAGCTCTTTAAGATCTAAATGGAATATTCGGAAAATTCGAAATTATTAATGATAACTGTTCCAAACGGTGAACACTTGTAATAAAACAACAAATAATTAATACAGTAAGTATTAAACAATAAGTATTAATACAGGATAACTAATAAATTCATTACTTTATCCATAAAAATATATATTTTCTAAACATTATTACCAAGACAAAAATAATTATTATGTCCATAATGTAAAAATGGCATGGTCTTTATCAACAAAAACGTTTCATTTTGCTATAGTACCTGAGCTATAAAGTAATATTTTATTGGACTTGTGTAGAACATCTGATACACATAAAGTAATGTAATACTGGTGTAAACTCTTTAGTAGTAAGGCCACATAAGGAGGATATTGGATTCTTGCCTCAATGGCTTTTAGGTGGTTTGGTAGATTGCGATGAAAAGTTTTGTGTTTATGGTTGGGTCATTGGCTATAACTAATTTTTCACACCTTTAAAGCCATTTGTTAACCATCCTGTTCTTACATAGGAAAGTATCGGTATATTTATATTTACTTTAACTACTAAAATATGTAACGGTGAAATTTACCACCGTACTATTACTATGTATAGATTCACTTATAGAATACCACATCACTGTAATCAAAACATATTTTTAATAATGGCGTTATCATCACCAATGCCACATTATTAAAATGGAAAATTTTGGAATAAACCTACTCTGTGCAGTACGGTTGAAATATAGTTTAAATTATGGGTTTAAAATGGTTACTTCTCTAGTAATAAAAGACAATTTTTGTATTTTGGCATTATTTAATATATATTGCTCAAAATTAGTTTTCTGTTTCAACGTGCATGTTAGTTACGTTTAAAGATTATATGTCACTTTTTACGTTGATATATTATAAGTATCGAAATGTGTAGGTGTAAAAATTCTTATATTTTTTAAATTTTTTACCTGGGATGCAGTTTGCAAAAATAGTTTTCTAACATTTAATAAAACTGGCAAAATCATCGTATTTGATATATTACAAAATTGTTGCTTAGCGCCTTTTTAACAGCAGAGAACGTACCCCTACAATAAAAACTAATACATAAATAAACATAGTGTATAATAATGAATATATTTTAACATACATTGGTATATTTGTTCTATGGAACATATGATACATTATTATAGTACAGATTAAAATTTTGAGCCATTCTTTACATGCAAAAGAATTCACTAACGGTTACTACTGACGTCCTTCACTAAAACTTTCGTCTTAACAATTACACTGATTATACACTTAATTATTTGCAGATATCATGTAAGTAGCATGTGTCAAATCTTCACTAATCTTATAAAATACAATATTACTCCTAAGGTCTTGGGTCTGAACTACTGCTAAGCTACTTTACAGTTCGCTATATTGTGCATTTTTATATTGGTTATATACTATTTACATTGCTTTAAGGGGGTTCGGTAGGCCCTATCCTTACAATGCTATATTCCTATATTTTATGTACCTTCTTCTCAGGAACAACTGGTTCGATTACAGTAAAATTTTTATGAGTTATTTTTTAGGTCCTTATCATGAAATAGAGCGCAAAACATTTTGGTTTTTAAGAAAATTTCATTAAAAAAGAATTTTTTTTAAAATACATGTTTTTTTTTGAAAAAATTGTATGTTATTTATTTTTTTGCGTAATTATTAAAGATTTTTTTACAATGTTACGCGATTAAAATGTGTATATTGGTGGCATGTACAAGTGGTTTTTTTCATAATGATCCATCTAATACTTCCTGAGATAAAGGTACATAAGTAAGAAAAAAATTAAATTCCGGGAAATCAACGTTAAAGTTAAAATATACATTTGGTCTTACTTGGTAATATGTAACTGAAGTTAATGGCATCCTGCTCCATAACTGGGATCTTCAGGATCCTCCAAATCTTCCCAATCATCTTCCAACTTCCTTTTAGCACTTTCACGGGATTGTCTGCTTCTTTTTGCAACTTCCGAGATCATGCGCTGAGCCTTTTTTAGCCGGGATATATCTTTATTTTTCATAGCACCACAAAAATTCTGCCCAACAATCAATCCCAGTTTCTTAAATACCATATACCTTGCTATGTTTCCTTTATTAAAAGTATTGATGGCATCATATACACCTAAGTGAAGTGTGTGAATGCTTACAAACACGGTTTTCGGTAGGCGAGTCCAAATTATTTGGTTCACAGACTCATTGGGATTCTGTGATTTACCATGTAAGCACTTTTTTAGAAGATCAGGAGCACTAAGATCTTTGAAAATAGGTTTTAGCCTCTCCATTATGGCAAGTGGTAGGTGAAAATGTTTTTCATGATCATATTTTTCATTTTGGACCAATGATTTTTGATATTTACACCAACTATCACTTCCTTTCGGGCAAAGTCCATGTTGAGGATTAGAGTTACTTGATAGTAAATGGTAGTATTCTGCCCATATAACTTGCTTCATGTCATTCAAATTACCTATATTTCTGCGTATGGCTAATCCGTAGTATTTCTGAATTGATAATATAGCAGCATCTGTTAGTCGGTTGCGACCGCCTAAGGTTTTTCCATCAATTTGTTTTGCCTTACCTTCTTTTAGTTTTAATGTCCTTAGGCGTGTGCCCATACGCTTTTGGACATGTCCAATGCACTCTAATTTTGGAACTGGACAGTCATTACCATAAGGCATGCTTTCTAATACACTAGCAAACCCTTTAGATTCGCCGTCTCCAAGATATTCAATATAGCGAACATTATAAGTTGGAACGGACCGTTGAAATATTTTACAGGCTCCTACCACTTCCATACCCCCACTTACTCCTTGGTAATTAGCACTGCAATTATCATCATGATGGCCAGTAAACTTGCCTCTACAACGACAGTACTTAGACAGTATGACGGCATCTACAACTTTACCAGTATCAACACTTGTAGCAGTTACAACGCCATTTTGAGATGTATGTCCACGCTTTTGCCAAGTGCCGTCGATGGCAACACACAAATCCCTATTTCCATCGTTTATTTTCACTGCTTCTTCTACAGCCTCTTTCATAAATGAAAAACATATATCCTCAGCTGTAGACCCTAGAACTCTAATGTATTCACTAAACTTTGTAGGAGGTTTAGGCAAGTTTAGCACGCCGCAAAGAGTTTCACAAGCGACCTGGCCCCTTCCAATAGTACGCATACCGTACACTAACCTAACATTTAGGTCATACATTTTATTGTGTGATGGGTTATCAGGTAAAGTACAGCAATTTTCATATGAAGCTAATGTCTTTGTACTACAACCTGAACATGTAAAATCACCTGAAAAGAAAAGTCCAACACGCCTACCGACTTTGAAATCAATTGCTTCATGGCAATGTTTACAAACTGCTATATTAGAAATTATTTTCAACAAACTATTCAAATCAACTATTTTATAGGCTAGACTAGGCTCACCATCAACAATAGATTGGTAGTTATTGGAAATATTTCCTAGTTTTGCTTTTGAAGCACTAACTGGTTCATCTAGACTAGTCATATCTTCCAAAACATCAGCATTAGGACTATGCCTAATTTCAGTTTCTACTGTCTTCTTACAAAATACTCGTTTCCTTTTCTTGAAAACACTAGTACTCCTAGGCATTTTGAATAATATATTCTTCTAAAACACTAGACACAACACTTTAGAAAAATAATTGTAATGTGTATTTACTTTTGAGTTTTCACAATAAAGAATAAACTCATGAATGTAAACAAACAATGTTTTCTTACTTCTCTTGTCTGCTGTTTATTGGCACAATACTTCAGGTTAGCCAACCATTGAAAGAAAAACAACTGTTTCTGGATGCTAGTTATTATAACAAATAAATAATAGTATTGTCGTTACCATAGATACAATTCTGGTAAAAATTGCAGCTGTGCAGACAATATGTTGTATATTTTTTTTAAATACTTCCCATTGTCAGAATTAAATAATTTTTATGTCAAAATGTTCAGAAAACAACACAGAAAAATAAATTTAAATAAAAAAAAATGTATAATTTTTTAATTTTTAACCTACCGAACCCCCTTAAGTAAATGAAAAAGATCTTAAATGTTGAAATCAGTATTTGCAATATTAATAAAAATCTTTTACCTGCTTTAAATAATTACAACATGATTTTAGTTACAATAATGGTTTTAAGAGTTATGCATTTTAATAGTAAAATGTATATATGTAGTTTAAAAGTTGGGAAACCTAGCGGGTAAATCTGGTAAATCTACTGCATTAACTTGTTTCGTTGTATGTACACCTTGTAAGCGTCACAACTATACGTCAAACCTGCGAAAATCAGAGAACATTGAGATACAAGACATCAGCAATAAACATCTCCTCTCGTATTCAGCATTTCTGAGATCCCTCACATTATTGGGATATCGATAAACATATATCAAATATTCAAAGTCACTGTGGAATCTTGTAATATTTAGATTATCCTCTACGTTATATTTTTAGGAATCTTATATTAAAAATTAGGAATCTAAAATAATTTACAAATTTAATTTGTATAAATATGTCTAATTTGTTTTTATAAACCTTATTTTTAGTTTTTCTTCCTTTAATTTATTAACTTCGTTTCTTCTTAAGTCAATGTAGCTTAATAGAACATTTAATATAGGTTGCTATAACCTTTTAAATTAATATAATCTTCTTTTCAAAATCAATATATATATATATATATATATATATATATATATATATCACTCTATAAATTATAGAATTAATCATAGCGGCTACGTAAAACCTCTAAGTAAAGAATATGTTAATGAAAAATTAATATTCCACAAAACTTTTCATAAAAGTAATGGACATGTTTATGTAAATTACACATAACACTATAAACATTTAATAGGGGCATCATTTGTAGGATTTGGTTATTGGAGACTTATATATGGATTGCGGTATATCCCAAAGAACAGCTGGTATTAAAGCTAAATATTTGAATATATTTAATTACGCTTCACATGCCTTAGATGTTCTATCTATAATTCCTAGTTTCGTAATTTAATTAGATGGTGGGAAGTAACTAGGAATACACGAAGTAATAACGGTTATTGAAAATTATGATCTTCTTGAAAATCATTAATTCGCTCACTGGCTCGTTATATTATTTTTTATCTACTTATCTACAGGATTAATAAAACGTCAGGACCCCCTCTTCCTCTATTTTCTTCTAAATGTATATTACAAGATATCCTTTAGGTAGTGGTGCAATTTAGAAAAGAAGTTTTTCGTTTGGCGATTTATAAAATCTTGCTCGTCCTACAAAAATGCGGAAACTTGGGGATAATTCATAAATACACTTCATATAAACTTTAGAACAAAATATAAGGGGAACAGTCCAGAAATTTTATTCACCCTTTAAATAGAGCAAATATTTGGTTCTATTATACATTGGATTTAAAGAGGAACCTCAGGAAGTTTAATCGGGTTTTTGACACATTGAATACATTCAGTCATCTATAAACAAGTACAAACGAAATGTAAGAATCGTCCTTCAGTCGTAAAGTCAGAAAAGTTTTTGTAAATTTGCGTTTATGTCTACCATATTTTATGGGTATGTGAGCAATGTAGATGAATGGGTAGAAATTATTGGCCGTTTACTGTTTAATATTGGTCGTTTGTCAGTGATTGGTTATTGAGTGCACATCTACTGTAATATGTATTCTTTCATCTCTTTTGAATACCTAATGTTTGTAAATATTACTTTATCTTTTACTTTTCCTAATAATTGAAAATATCCGAAAATATCTATTACTTTTATAGTACTTCCAGTGTTATGAACGTATTTTTGTATTTACAAACGTTTTTATACTGAACTTTTCAGCTGATAATTTCAACAATCTATAATCCTAAAAGGTATGGATGAAACCAAGACAATAAGTGAAACAAAAAAAAACATATACCATGCACAGTTTCCTTCCAACGCTCATTAATTGCCTTAGCTTAATAATTGCAATATAGGTTCTATTAAAGTTTTGGATTAGTATGGTACTAAAGAAAATATTCCGTAAACGTACCCACTAACTTCTACAATTTAAATATTACTGTCATACCACTATAATATTATAAATGCGAAAGTTTGAATGTTTTGATATTTGGATGTTTGGGTGTTTGGAGGTTTATCCTCGAATCACGCTGAAACTGCTATACGGATTGTGCTGAAATTTGGAACAGGTATAGCTTTTGGTCTGAATTAACATTTAGAGTGCTTTTTACCACCCATAACACGTTCATTTCACCAAATAAAGTCGAATTAAAATTTAAAAAATAGTTTTTTTTACGTTCGAATGTTATGATAAGAACGAAACGTAATAACGTTTCATAATTCGAATTAAACTGGCACTAAACAGCCGTTGACTGCTATAATTCGACAAAATTTCTGAAGCATCTGTTTAAATTAACATTTTATTAATAATAAGTAAACAGTGCTTAGTCGTTAGTGTAATGCAGAGAATAAATCAAACATAAATATAAATTTTACTCCAGATTGCGCCAGTGACGAATTGAAATCATCTAATGTATTAAATACTGTTATAAAACTAACCTTAATGAACAAAGTTATGAATGTTTAACAATGGATTAAGGAAAAACAGAGAAATTAATACTAAGATACCTTAACGATTCATTCTTTCCCTGGCTACAGTCCAAAAAACAAGTGTAACGCAAAACTTAAAAATTTCCCCCTTATACCGGAAGTTCATAAGAAGTAGGTAGGACTACCCCCTAGATCGTAATAGGCTTTTCAGTCTTAGCAAACTCAACTATGCGAACACGGTTTTGACCAAAATAGATTTCTGAGAGCTATATAATCGAACGTATATAGTATTTTAATCGAAGCAATATGGCAAGCTAACCTGTGACATAGTAGGTAAGTGAATTTAAACAGTCTTAAGTAGGCACTTTTTAACCGAAGTAGGCATCTCAGTCCTATGTAAGTATACTTATCTTTTCGTCGTCAGAACAACAAGGTAAACTCTTCTATGGTACTGGAAATATCTTAGAACTAAAATATATGACAAGGACTGGAAATATACGCTTTTTGATCAAAGTAAGTTTCCGAGACCTGTGTGATCCGAGATTTGTGTTTTCTTGATCGGGATTAAAGGCAGATTCAGCTGTGATGTTATGTATATAATAAATTAGAAACAGAAATGCTCCTACACATGTCAAACATGATATAATAATTAAGTTAAACTCTGATACTGTTTATCATGAACTTAATAATATCTACCTAATGTATGCCTACTTACGTTTTAAAATTTTTGTAGGAATCCCATCATATTACATCATAATTGCTTTTTATAATGACTTCAGTTGTAAAAATTGCATGCGAAGCCGCGGGTAACAGCTAGTATTTACGTAAATAAATGGCTGTAGCCATGTTAGGTTGGTTTTATAATCCGTATAATAAACTGCAAATCGTCCAATTACTAAAATCGCTGGAGTAAAACATCAGTAATAGGATAACTTATTGTAAAAGAAGTACTGCTAAACCGGGTTAACAATTCTAAACTTTATAAATAATATGTACCAGTGAAGATGGTTTATTAATATTTTGTATTACAAATAAATGTGTAATAAGTTTATGATTTGGACAAAGCATAGTAAATTATATTGTACGAAGTTAATATATAGACAATAGGCTGGCTAGTAAGCCAAGTAAAACCAATCTATTTTGAAAATCATAGATGTCATTAAACACGCACTTCGCTTTTGTATAACATGAAAAAAAACAAGGTGGTAAATAATAATATCACATCCAAAGAAGCAACTTGCTTGGTTTAGGTATAAATATTGTTTCATTAAACTTTTAATGATCTCTGTGATCATAATAAAACCATATTTCACCAGTCTCAAGGCTTGGTACTGTGTTTAAATATGGTTTCATAGGATAAATGAATTGTTTTTAGTATTTCACTGGCCTTCTGTAAAAGTATATATAGGTTAGGGAATCATTAAATGTAATATTAACGTTTATATGACTACCATTAGTGTTATTTAATCTATAATTACTCCAAATATACATTTATATCATGGTTAAGATAAAATTTGTTTGATATATAAGCTTAAAAGCTATGTAAATATAACAGTTGATACAAAGAACTAATTGTTATTTTATCAGTTCTGATATTTTAACTGCACTTTGGAAAAAGGGAAGAAAAATCCACTAATATTAGTCAATGGTAAAACTGTTGATAAAAATACCAATAAAAGTATATTTAAGTATTATGCCTGTACATCTTACTAAGCAGGGTTCAGACGCTTCAGTAAGCTCGATACACACAAAATTCACACTGAATCAACTCTTTCAACTATAGCTACGATGTTTGTATAAAACCCGGTTCTTTTACTGTTCTTTGGTATCGTGCCTAAAATATCGTAATATCGTAAGAGTGCACTTTATGGGAGAGTGATAACACCACTTCACCTGATTTTACTTGATTTTGCAACTAATTTGCCTCTAACATCGAAACGATAACAAAAATATCTGTTTGATTTTATTTGTCACCGAAATATAGGATCTACTTAGACATGGATTCCAATTGTAGAATTTAACCCTGTGACAAGCGCCAAATTACATACGGTGAAGTAGAAGGTTAATTGGATTTGAACTCAACATTCACATCTAATCAAACTTTCCTCCATAGCTAAGTCATGTGAAGTAGATTTTCGTTTCAAAGTATGGTTATGACTGTTTATTTTTCAATGTAACGACTACTACTGACTAGTAGTATTGACAATAATAAATGTAAGAAATCGCCATGAAAATAATACCTTTGAGGTAGCACTGTATTTGTTCATTGTCTCCAAGTGGTGACATGTTCCATTTACTAGTCCTATGAATCAGTGCAGGTTTAGTTTGGTTTTAGATTCAATAATAATACATTTACATTTTTACCTAACGTTACAAATAAACTAAATCATCAACTTACTAGGGGTTTGACTACACTTTTTTACCAGTTCACCCTCCTCCCACGTGCACCATTTCAAATATGTTGCTGTCACAGACCCTAATCTGGAGTCGTTCTCGTCTAAGGGATCCAAAAAAATATTGAATTACGAAGAATGAAAAAGCTTAAAACGAAATCCCTGCACCGTTTCGACATCAGAGAGAGACTTAGACCAGAGAATGTAGTGTAATCTATGTAATGGCCATGTTGAGAGCTGTGAGCTGAGTAATAAACATATTTTTCCATCTTGGGTTGTATTGTGTGGGGTGACTGTGTGCAGTTTGAGATTGTGCTTTTCTTCTTTATATTTATTGTGTATATCAAGTTGTTTTGTGGTTATTTGTAAAGTAACTAATTTAATTTACTTGCATATTTATTGTAAAACTATAAAATAAGCCTACCAGACAAGACAGTTTCAAGCCTAATGGAAGATAATAGTATTGACAACAGGGACAGTAAATTTAGAGGTTGTGACGATTCCGACATGAACCACATATCACAGTAGTAGAACTACTATTTGTTACTAATAGTTAAACGAATAGCATAATTAAATTAACATTTTCAGAAACTACATGTATTTTAATTGTAACATATCACCCAAGTTAGTAACTGTTTTAAGGTAGGTCATTGTAATTGTGATGGTGTAAATATATTTTTATAGATTTATTGTACATAATTGTGTACCTTACTCGTAATTAATTACAATACACAGTAGGTTGAATTTAGTTCAAGAGATATAGTTTAATTCGCATAGTTGGAATTTTAAATAAAGATAAAGTTACTTGAAAATACTTGTCTTTATTACGTGTCGGGAATTGTTTTAATGAAATATATACTTTTTTGAATTTTTTAAATATGTAATTCATTCATACTCAAAAAACTAAATTATGTCTGAAACTAAAAATTCGTCAAAAATACCACTTAATCTTGTTTTTAAATTATATATCAAACACTGTGATTTGGTTTAACTTTACTTTTAAATTTTTCATATTCAAATTGCTTAAAGTAACAATTAAATACGTGTTAAATTACATCAAACGAAAAAAATTACACAAAAATAATGTACTTTTAAAAGGTCGAAAAATTCAAAAAGTGACAATATACAAACGTTTAAATATTGCTCCGAAAGGCCACTGAAACAAAAGATTTACGTTACACATTGACAAGCAATAAACAGTAAATATATTAATTGTCTGGGAAAATTGTATAGACTCTGAAATTAATAGGAGATGTTTTATTAAAAATACAAACCAAAGTTTTAAACTCTATTATTTAATGGAATTAGACGGTGACTTAATCACCTTGTGTTAGAGGAGAGGGAGTAAGGAGAGATTGGTGAGATGGTCATTGGTCAAGCTGTCCGAAGAACAT
This sequence comes from Homalodisca vitripennis, assembly GCF_021130785.1. Lineage (NCBI taxonomy): Eukaryota > Metazoa > Arthropoda > Insecta > Hemiptera > Cicadellidae > Homalodisca > Homalodisca vitripennis. The sequence continues at coordinate 130,804,126 of NC_060207.1, read as the reverse complement.
AAAACAATGAATCGAGCAGGTCTGTCTGCCAGAATCCATCCAAGACGTGGCCTGTTGAAAAGACACTAAACGTTGCCTGATTCCAACAAAAGGGGCGTATTCGTAATATAAGTTTTTATGTACGATACACATTTGTTTGCAAAAACCTCTACAGTTATGTATATAAAATTTTCAAACCATTGGCAGAGATTGGCTATTTGCAAGTAGTAAACAGAATATTGCATCCTGCATATAATTTAAAATTGCTATATATATCATTTTGATTCAATATACAACGTACAAAAACAAAAGAAGTTAATTGAATTGAAAGTACACGTGTGCCCTTTGAGTGTTAAATACGACTAAACTGTTTTTGAGAACTAAGGAATTGAACATCTTTGAGATCTGTACAATTTACAGATTTTCTATCTGGATAATAAATTTCAAGCCAAATATACGTGTTCAAAAATACCATAATAAACGTTGAGACATATAAATAGCACACAACTATATCTGTTATAAATCTGTTCTATGAAAGATAATATTACTGTTAGTTGGTATGTTCCATGATATAAATAATCTTTAAAACCAACAGGAAAACGGTGTCAATAACGATCAAATAATCGTATTGCCTTCTAGGAAGATCCGTGTCTGTTCCACGTTTCAGTCGTTTGTTATACACTCTCGTCCATTCCAGTTCAATTAGGACTAAATTAGATTGTCTTTAATTGCTTATTCAATGGATTAACGTGTAGAGAGCTCTTTACAGTAGTATTACAGAGGAAAATGTGTACATAATTATAGATTGATAAAGTATACCATTAATATTTAAAAAACTAGAGTTCTAAACTGGGTTGGTTAAGTACCTTACGATTACAATTAATATTTGTTTAAAGTACTGACGTAATATAATATAAGACCTAAGATAATCGAGTTGCAATAAAAATAAGGACTTTTGATTTAGGCTATTAATCTAGAGCATTTGTAAATTTTAGGACCACTAACTAACCTTCATGTGGGGCTAAGAGTGTTAATATAGTGTACTTTAGCTTGTCCATTACCGCTATACAGGGTGTTTTAGACGACCCGTCTCGTATGTCTAATGGTCAAACTGCTAACTGCATAGATTTAGTTTCAATGTATTCCCTACTAAATGAACTCTAAATATTACTAAAGTAACTTCAACTCTGTAAAAATAAGATTTTCCCAGAAACAGAGAGTCTCCTCTTTGAATTTCAAAACTGTTAAATGCAAACACTGGTTATGTACATAATTGTATAGTTTTATGCATTCTGTCCAAGAAATATTCTATTATCTATTTAGATAATAACATGAATTTTCATGTCAAATTGGTGGTTGTATGAGTATAAAATATTTAGAAACCATATAAAGTACCAAGTGACTAGAAAATTATAATTTGGAGAGGATATCCTATCTAGAGAATTGGTGGGATAGCAAAAATCTTCATTATATTCCTGAAATATTACCCATGTGATTTATTTATAAGTTAGATGACTTCTAGGTGACAGTACAATACACAAACATCATGGAGGTAACACTGAGTGAGCCGTAAAGGTTCTACCGCTGATAAGATCTAGGTATCATAACTACAAGGCGCCTGTCCAGAAATAATTATTCCATAAAGAAAGAATAATACATTCTTTTAAACGCGAGAAATCATATTTAGTAAACCAAGAAAGTAAACATACAAAAAAAATATCCCTTAGCTAAACATTTCTACCTAGGAGACCCACAAGATATGATAACAAGTAATCTAATAATACCTAGTGAGAACAATCCCAGAATCTGATTTATGTAACCAACCATTTATTACTTGTTATTACGTATCGTTGGTCTAAAAGTGTATTTTATGTAAAATTTAACCCAAAAACAACAAATTAATATTGATGAATAGCCGTGTAAGATATGTTACATAGTTTTTACTACAAGCTTATAACTCTATGTCTACTCATTACTTACCATTTATCAACATTAATAACGAATTTTATTTTGTTTTTTCGAAGTATAGCTAATATACTTTATAAATATGCAATAAAAATTATCATGTGTCGCCTAACAGGATTTGCTTATTTCTCCGAATCAAAAAGTTCATATCTTTATCTTATCATTTTATTGACAGATCTAAAGACAGACAATCCTGCAGCAACAAATGTTATGGCTACATACCCAAACAAATACACATTTTGTCAGCCTGTAGAGTGATAGCGTTCTATGACGCTCAGCCAAGTTTCATGATTGGACATGAAAAATCGTAAAAATAATGTTTTTCTACGTAGAAATGAAGGCTCATAAAAAATTTCAAGTTGCGTTTGAAATTTGTCTTGAAATATCTTGCCACATGATTCACATTTATGTTCATTAAACTGTGTTACATATTAGTTATAAAATAATGAAAGTCTACACACAAATTCACAATGAAATCACGTTGGGAGCTAGGTTGCACTCATTCTTAAGGTTAGGGATTTTGATTTTAGTTCATTGTCATTCGTTCACTTATTCTTGATGTTAGTTCGTTTTCAAGCTATCGTGCGGATTGACAGACACACGGAAATGAAATTTGTTTAGCACCGCGAATCGCTAACGCTCAACCTATACAGATCTAAGAACAAAGGTTTTAAACTGATATCTAAAAAAAATCAAGGGTAAATCTGAAGTAGAATAAAACGCGACTGTAAGAGGCTCGTGAATAACAGAAATTGTAACTCGTGAAAACCATTTCGCTTGTAAAATATAAATTTATAGTTTGTAAGATTTCTTTACTAGGGAAAAAAATTTTTCGTTAAACCAAAACCAATTTTTCAATTCTGTATATGCATTGCGATGTAAAGAACTGTTTATACAAGATATGTGTATCGTCTGATAACTTTTAGTGTAACATAGAATATTATTATATTTGATTATAATTTTATTGTAACATGTAGTATGTTTGATTATCGGATTTTTATCTGTTTATCAAGTAAGTATTTGATTATTCAAAATAATGGAATGGACAGGAGGAAGTTTACAGTTTACAATCAGTTAAAGATATTATGCAAGAGAGAGTTGCGGATTTGAGTCCCTGCGATGGAAGTACATTTTATTATTTATTTAAATTAAATTAGGCTGTCATAAACATTCAAATACAAAAACAAATTGTAATGGTAAGAAAATTACATCACGTAAGTGAGGTGTACGCGAAAAAAAACGGCCAATACAGTATATTGATGGTTAAACGTACCAATGCCTGTTAAATGTACTTAAAAGTTTATTATATTCACCTAAAGTTTATGTTCAAATGTTTGGTTTATGTATGTTAAGTACATCTTAGAGTCATAAAAAACATTGATTGCTTCTGTAGAACTTCTTCAAGATAATTACTATACTTAAATTTAGTAACAATGCTGAATTAAAAATAAGAAAAACGGTAACTTACTTTAAATGTTGAAACGTATTCATATAAGTTCAAGATGCACTGTGTATTTTGTAACTTTACAATGCAACAGTGACATCACTGATATATTAACACTGAACAAAAAGTGTCAGAGAACAGTCGACAGCGGGCTGGGGTCCATAGGGACCAAGAACACTTTATTACAATCTTGTGGCAAACCCATCTTAAGAAAAACGGTAACTTACTTTAAATGTTGAAACATATTCATATAAGTTCGAGATGCACTGTGTATTTTGTAACTTTACAATGCAACAGTGACATCACTGATATATTAACACTGAATAAAAAGTGTCAGAGAACAGTCGACAGCGGGCTGGGGTCCATAGGGATCAAGAACACTTTATCACAATCTTGTGGCAAACCCATCTTACGTGGCAACACATTATTCTGTTGAAAGCTATACGAACTATACAGCTGGTTGGAAATCTCTCTCTTAATTCAAAGTCATGAACCAAACGTTTTATGAATTTCACTTTTATTAGTTTATCCAGATGAGGTTTAAAACATTTATTAAGATGGAATGCGCAAATGTAATATTCATACATAAACGGATGAAAGCTACCAAAAGCTTACGAATTGGACGATAAGAAATAAAAGTAGTTTGGTTGACAAGAAAACATACTTAAGTGGTACGTAAGATTGAACATAAAAACAAAGAAAACATTTATGAAAAAGAAATAAAATATACAGAGAGTCAATGTAAACTTGTCACTTACATTTCTAAATGCACAATTTGTAGACCAGTTGTGTAAAAGAGTTCTTGCAATGGGGTTTGACACCATTATTTTACTGTTTACTAGGTTTGTCTATTCGGGATATTCAATGGGCGTTATTCAAACCAAAGAGAGCGTGGGAATTCAGAGTTGATCTTTCAAATTATCCAATAGTCATACAGATACTCATAGCTAAAATATTATGAGCCACATAGTTATATCCAAGCTTCCCGAGTATTTAGGCAGTGAATTAGATACTGTTCCTAAAGGTGAGTAGCTAACTGTTAGATTAATTACGTTAATTACTAATCAGCATTAGACAGTAAAAGGTACTTGTCAAAGCACCTCCACTAATTTTATACATATTTCAAACAAAGATGACATGCAATAAAGGTATGGGACATATGTAATTACAGGTAAATTAATAATTTGCCTTATTATTTTAAAGTATTTTGGGAATTTTAAACCTGTTAAATAAAATACTCCCGTATTCATGTGACGGATACGTGTAAATCATGCCGTTGGAAATTTTCTCCTTTGCATTGGTTAAACGTTTCAATACAAAAGTTTCATAAAAGTAAAAAGAAGAACAAAGCTCTTCAAAGATTATTTTATTGGGCTTATTTTTATTACATTCGTTACGTTTATATTTATAGTTCTAAATATCAATATAAATGTGCATATAACACATAAGCAGTTATCTGTGCTTTGCCTCGGCCTAGAAATGTTCTTGTAAATGAATCCTTTTAATACATAAACTCCATTGACTTTGTCGCTTTGAATCAAATGTAATTACATTAAAACACACTTTCATATGTGTATAGTATATATTTTAATACACGTAGTTGGAGATTTTCTTTACTGTATTTAAACCCAGCATCCTGAAATTATCTCATTTAAATAGTTGTATTATTATTTCTCAAAATCATGTTGATTTTGTTCAGTCACGTTGACTTTTAAGAATCAGAATGAAACTATTGTATTCATACTTTAAATGTCATGTTTACAAATTATTTTTTTTATCACTTCTTTGGGACATTCTCCATCCATACGTGCATGTGATTAGAGTATTTTGGTACTTTGCATTTTTATACGTTAAAAATACCTTTACTAATGCACAATCTAGGTCTATAATTCAACAATCCTTGTGAGTTTTGTCGATAGTTTATTCTAAAACAAATGTTACAATATATTTGAAATGTTTAAGACTTGTACTATTCTGAGCTCTAAAATGTGTAACTTATTGGTTGTAGCCTAATCTTATTAATACAGTTGATTTTAAGTATCCTATTGAATATTGCTCCCAGGTATATTTAAACTAGTTCTGTACAATTGTGTAGCGTTTCATTTTGTCAAAGCAATGCATTTGGCTTAATTTAGAGTGCTATTTTAAGAAGTTTATCCTATTTATGTAATAAATTAGCTATTCCCTGAATGGCCTGATGATCCTTTGGATATCTCTAGTTTTACTTAGTCTAATGGAGTATAATGTACTTCAGAAGTTATTTTATATCATAAGATATTTGTTTGTCTTGTTATGTACATACTGTTTCTGATCTTAAATACTATTTATGTGACATTTTATGGACATTGACCATTTTTTATCTATTTCCATTTCTATTTCGTTCTACTTTTTTGCCGTTTACTGAAGAATTGTTATGTTTACATCGTGAAGTGTAGAGAACTAATGTTTTTATCAATTGTATCAGAATGATTTAATCATAAGTAATAAGTACTGTATAATTCTCTCATCCTTGTATTAGGTACGGGTATCTATCAGAATATAGATGTAATCAGCCATTTGAACGATCTACTATAGAAAACTGAAAACCTTTTCATATTTGTATTTAATATTTGTTGCAAAACCTCCAATAAATGTTATTGTATTTTGTTTTATATTTTGCACATATATTTATATTATAAATTTAAAATTAGGGGAAACTATAAGGGGAAAGATAAGTGAAACGTTTAAAGTATTTGGAATACATTAAAATAATGGCTTAATGTAATTTAAATATCTTTACCTTGAGATTTATTTATATTGTATTGTCTATGCATTTATTTTAAATCTTTATTTTCTATAATATAATGCTAGAATAATCTGATGCCAACTCTATAATTTGCAGACATATTTAGATACGAATATATACGACAGTTACAAGATGTGATGTATTTCATAAACATACATTTGTCCTAAGTTTGATTTCATTATATACCATGTGAAGTGTATATGGCTTTTCAGCCAATAACCAACATGCATTGCAATGGCTATTCACTTTGATAATTGAAAATAAGAATAATGATGGATCTATTAAAACTTTTTTTAATCATTATTTCTCATTACAGTACTGTTTGGTTTACGAAGGTCATAATTGGACTGATTAAATGGACAGTTTGATAAACAAGGGGTCATAAAACATTGGTTAGCGATGGTAATCGTTACTGAAAGACATTATATAAATAATAACAACAAATAGGAAAATGGTTATATTCATATGATATAGACCATAGAGACCATGAACACGTTACTACTGAAAATATCAAAATACGTACTCTTATTGTTCAATTTAAAATATTAATTAAACTGAACGGTAAAGTGTCAATAGCTTCTATGCTTAACAAATTTACTGTTATTAACTTGAGAACTGGGGAGTTGTAAAAAATGTTTTTTATAGTAGAAAGATTAATTTTTACTCGAAAGAGTTACGAAATGTATTTATTTAATATTTCAAAAGAATACGTTAAGTAGTTTATTTTAGTTCTTCAAGACGTTTCAGATACTCACTAACACATACGTTTACGGATTCAGGGATCATATTTAACAGACCAAGAACTAACTGAAGGTGTTTTATAAACCCTTGAAGAGAGAGCTCATGATGTAATATTAAAGTCTCCATTAAAAAGTAGATACTTGAACTATAGTAAACATCCTGGACCCTTGTCTCCTTAGATAGTAAAAGAATATTTTTAATTTTAAACGCTGAGTTGATCAGTATCCTCGTGAATACATGTGACGAAATATTTAGCTCTGGCTCGCCGAATGTTTCGCCGCAAGGCTCCCAGTGGAGATTTATATACATGTTATGGTCACTAAAACTCCTTTCGTGTTGACATGCGGGTTATTTTGGTTCTTCATAGTTACGTTCAACATATTCACTATAACAGGAGAATTGAATTGAAAGTCATTTTAAGTGTTATCTTTGCTCTTAACTAGGGATTAATTTCAAAAAGAGATGAATTGACTAATTTAAGTACTTACTAAACTTTCATCTAATGAGAGTTAGTACTTATAAAGACTTCTAATAACAAATATGGTTACAACACAATAGCTGTAGATACGCTGTAGTTAATAGCTTAACATGTAATGTATTACTTATTATATGCTTTAGATCTATCGATTCACAAAAAAGCTTAAAATATGTAATTTGAGGAAGTCTTCCACAGACGCAGCGTGTCTGGTTACATCCCAAATCCTTATGGTAGGCAATGCAAGAATTACATTGTCCCGTTAGTTAGTTAGATTTTATAAAATGTAACATTTCACAACCTAGTCAACCAGTACAGTTTAATATAATTTTGTTATCCAATGTTCCGGAACTAAATTATCAGCGGAGTAACTACCTAATTGGCACGCGTATGAGTATTTAACTATAATAAACGAGTTTATTAACATTTAAAAGTTTTTTTTGTTTTACTCCCTAACAGTCTGTCACTGATCAATGAGGCACTCAGTATGGACCGTCATAGCGGCACGGCAAATGCCGTGCGCACTCGTCAACACGTTAACAACCTAGTCAGCCAGTACAATTTAATATTAATTTTTTATTCAATGTTTCGGAACTAAATTATCGGCGGAGTAAATACCTAATTGGCACGCGTTTGAGTATTTTATTCTAACCCTTCTTAGACTACAGCTTCAATGTCTCGTGCCAAGACGCCGACGCCCGGGTTGTGAGTCTACATATTGCGAAGGGAAGTACGAGTAAAATCTTAAAGTTTTATAAAGTAAAATATCGTAGGCATAATTCCATAGAACATTGGATATTTTAGGCCCACCTATCAGATATACAGTTTTCGTTCGTGTACTCTAATTGACAGCAACGTGGCAAGGCATACATTTAATTTACCTAATAAAAGTGGTGCTTGTAAGTTTCATTAATTAAATTGAACTTATAAGTAAACTTTGCAATTCGAGTATTTATGACTACGATCTCAGAAGTCACCACCACCATGTGTTATCGTCATTCGTTACACATAATGTTTGCGCGAATCTGCTATCGATGTGCCTACTCTGCCATCAACTGGGTGAAACTGAGTGAAAACGCCACAATGCCTGCCATTAAAAGAGAGTAATTGTCTAAAGATGAGTTAGTATTTGAACTGATATCTAGAGGTGTTAAATTAAATAGTGACAGTACAGTAAATGAACTTAGAAAGTCCTTAAGACAGTGGTTGAGAAACAATATTTTACCTACTGCAAGTAGCCTATTAAAAATAGATCACAATCAGGAAGTACAACTGCTCAGTGAAAAAGTGATTTTATTAGAACATGGGTGCAGTGAATTGAACAGTGATAGTTCACCTTTAGAAACCACCAAATTTCAAGAAAAATGTAAACATTTAATAAACCGTTTATTTTTAGACAACCAGCTAGAACTAACTACTGTACATAGTGAAACTTTGTCAGCTTTAAAGTGTAGGCTATTAAATGTTGAACAACAGTTAGCTAAAAACTTGCTACCTAAAGTGAACCTAGAACAGCTTAAAGCGTTAGAAGCCAATTTAAATGAATTATTAGAACAAGATGAGGCTACTTCTGTACAACCACCAATAATATCGCAGCCTACAGCCAGTACCCCCACTTTGCCTTTAATGCCTATTTATAATGCAAACAATAATTGTATTAGTCAACCTATGTCTACTTTAAATATGTTTAATAAGTTAAACAACCCTGTAGAACATTATTTACAAAATTTTACAGTAACAAATGGTTTCGTAGTACCTGAGCTTATAAACTCTTTGAAAACTTTGTTAAAACTAAAATATGAAACTAGCCTATCAGATAATGAAATTTTAGCATTGTTACCCTGTTATGCAAAAGGTCCACTTTTAGCCAAAATAATACAGTGTAGGTCTTCATGCCAAATGTCAACTATCTACACAGGGAATTAATTAGTGCTTTTATCCCTGTAGGCCTAATTGAAAGACAGGCTAGATTTAGTTTATAGGCCACAAAGGTTTGATGAGCCACTGTATGAATACATCTACGATATCAAAGAGCTCAGTCAATTCTTATTGTGTAATATAAGTGAACAGGATTTGGTGACTTGTATAAAAAGAGGTATTAAACCTACAGATAGGAATAAGTTAATTTTTAAAAATAATCCCATTTGTTTTATAGATTTGGAAAAATTGTGTATAGTTAGTAACAACACAACCTATAATGATAACTTAAGGGACAATTTATGTAGGACTTATGTTAACAACATGTATCCACCACATGTTGAACCTAGAAAAAGTAGACCTACTGTAAAAAACGCAAAGTTATGTTTGAATTATAATAGGCCTGGTCACTTGGCAAAAAATTGTTTTAGGAAGCCAAAAAACTAGTTGGTAGGGAATTGGTATTGCACACAACACCTAAAAATATCCCTCCCCGGTTTCATAAGTCTAAGAATAATAATTTTATAAATAGTAATGCAGTAAGAAAAAAATGCTATTTTATGAGAGTCTATGGTAAGGTAATTAAAAATTGGAGTAAATTAAACTATAGAAAACCTAATTTAGGACTAAATGTTAAGCAATGTAACAATATGCCTTTAATTGAAGCTATAGTGGGTAAAAATATAAGAAACAAACTGCTTATTAGACACTGTTGCTACAAGAGATATAATTAGTAAAGAATTTTATGATAGCCTATTGTTGAATAAAAATGTTTCTAAATTAATGAAGTCAGATGATAGAATGTTTGCTGCAAATAACACTGAAATAAAATGTTTTGGTTACTGTTATGCTAAGATAAAAAATTCTAAATTTTGTTGGAAAGTAAAACTTATTGTATTAGATAATTTAAAATGGGACATTGTATTAGGAAACCCATTTATAACTAATAGTAAACTAATTTTAGATCTTGATGGAGATCCATGTTATTTTAAATTCAATTGTAGTGAGAAAGTAACTACTGTCAGACAACAGCCTTTTGAACATGAATTAAACAACGTTGATGTAAAAATAGGGTGCACTAGAGCTGAGGCTGAGATACAAAACCTTATAAGTGATTTTCCAAATGTTTTTACTCCAAAATTAGGAGAGGCTCTAGATTTGGAAGTTAAATTAATTCTAAATGACCCCACACCTGTAAATATTAGGCCTTAGTTTATGAGCCCTACCACTGTAAATAAGATGAAAACAATAATACAGGATTGGATTGACCAAGGAATAATTGAACCCAGCACTTCAGCCTACTCCAGTCCAGCCAAAAAGGACCAAAAAGGACAGACTTGTAGTCAATTACACAGAATTAAATAAAAAGTTACAGAAAATTGATTTTCCCATTGGTGATTTAAATAACAATTATCAACATCTTAGTGGAGCTAAATATTTTTCAGTAATAGATTTAAGAAAAAGTTTTTTACAATGTCCATTATCACCTGATAGTCATGATCTTACCTCATTTAGTACTATATTTGGTAAATATAAATTTAAACGAGTCCCCTTTGGTTTACATGTTGGTAGTGCTGTATTGTCCGCCTATCTGGACAAAGTCCTAGACAATATAAAATTTAAATATGTGATAATTTTTTGTGATGATATCTTAGTGTACAGTAAAGACCTTAATTCGCATTTAGTACATGTCAGAGAAATTGTAAATAGACTAAGCAAACATGGCTTAACGGCAAACCTAGAGAAAGCAAAGTTTTGTTTTGAGGAAATCTCCTTTTTGGGGAATTTAATAAAAATAATACAGTTACTATAGATCCCGAGCGAACAAGGAGTATAAGAGAATTTATGCCGCCTAAAAACGCCAAACAAGTTTCACAGTTTTTGGGTATGACTAATTTCTTTTCTAAATTTATAAAAATTATGCCGAATTTTGTAATCCTATAAATCGTTTAAGAAGGAAAAACGCTAAATTTATTTGGACAAGTGAATGTTAAGATTCATTTTTAAAGTTAAAAGAAGCTATAATGAATCCTCCTGTACTCCAGTTAGCCGATTTTTCAAAACAATTTGTAGTAATGATAGATGCTAGTAGAATAGCCGCAGGTGGTTGTTTATTACAGGAAAACGACCAAAATGAATTAATGCCGATAGCCTATTACTCTAGGAAGTTTACTGATGCCGAATTAAAATATACTGTTTATGAAAAAGAAGCTTTGAGTGCACTAATTTGAATAGAAAAATGGCATGAATGTTTAGAAGTTAAAACCTTTAAATTAATTACAGATAACCAAGCTTTGTCCTATGTCCTCAATCACAAAAGAAAGGTAGGAAGACTTGCCCGGTGGATCGAGAGGATTTTGAATTTACCATTTGAGGCGGAATTTAAAAGTTCTACCGATAATGCGCTAGCAGACGCCCTATCGCGTATGTTTGAAAGCGAGTCAACGGGAACAGTTGATCCGAGCCCCAGTGACCACCTGAACGTTCCAGACCGGAGTAAAAATAGCTTATCGATTTCCTTCTGCCATTCAAACTCCTCCTGAAGGCAAAAATGTAAACAAACATCAGCCTAAAATACAGATTAATAATAAGTGTAATAACAAGGATAATTTATGGTCGTTAATAAATGATTTGCTATTAGCATTTAAGGACTTAGAGAAATATAAACTTCAAGATAAAGAAACTCAGCAAATCATTCAATCGGTAAAAACTAATAGTAATAATATATGTTATTTTATAAAAAAACAATTTACTCATGTACAAAAGGAATGTATAAAGTAAGGGTAAGATATTTTTGCCTCTACAGTTAATTGACTTAGTATATAAATTCTTTCACAGTTCTTTAATAGGAGGTCATTTAGGCATTGCTAGAACGCAAAGAAAAATTAACCAGTATTTTTATAGAACTGATTTAAACGAAATTATAAAGGCAAAAGTAAAAGAATGTAATGTTTGTAAAATGAGCAAAGTGTGCCAAAGAAAATATGAAGGCGAATTAGTGTCAGTACCATTTAAGAACAATATGGATTGTTTATTCATAAAGCTTTTGGGCCCCTTAGTGAGAACTAGAAACAGTAATGTATATTTAGTTGTAGTTGTAGATGCCGCAAGTAAATTTCTATTCCTCATCCCTTTGAGGGAATGTAAGAGTGCTGAAATATGTAATAAATTAGACCGCATAATTTTTAACAACTTTTCTGTACCTAGAATAATAGTGTCAGACAATGCCGCATATTTTACATCACTGTATTTTAAAAAGTTCTTATTTAAGAATTTTATTGAACACCGTAGACTAGCGCCTTACAGGGCAAATGGAAATCAATCAGAAAGGCATATTAGAAATATATTAACATTATTACGTAGTTTCTATCACAACTGTCATAATAATTGTGATAATGACCTAGGCTATATACAATTAAGTTTAAACACCGCCCACAAAGAAAGCACAGGTTTTGCTGCCTTTGATTTAATGTTTAGTCATTCCTGTAATAATGCTTTATCTAATTTATGGAAGCTAAATGATCTAATTGGTGAAAATTTGTCCAAGGAAACTATTGTAAACAATTAAAAGAGAGCTGTGGTGAATGTAAAAAGAAACATAGCACATAATAGTAATAGACAAAAGTACTCCGAGCAAAATGTAAAACATCCCTTTAAGTTGCATTCCTTAGTATGGATTAGAACCCACTATCTAAGCAATAAAGTAGAAAAGTCTTGTGCAAAAATAGCACCAAAATATGTAGGAATTTATAGAATTTTATATTTTTTAAGCCCCGTAACTTGTATTGTATAACATACTGAAAATGTTTTGAATGTAAAAAAGGTTCATATTGTCGATTTAAAGTTAAATTAAGGCATTTTCTGTATAAAAAACGCTGTAGCATCCCTAGCTTGAGAAACCACTTGCTACAAAATTTAAAAGATAAAATAAAATCCAGGAAGTTAATTGTTTGGTGAATTCTAAACGAATGTTTGAATTAAAATATAATATAAAAAACGAATTTGTAAATAGACTTTGTATAAAGAAATGAGACAGAGTTAATCCTGCCTGTTTGTAATAAAGGAAACAAATATGAAAAATGTTGTCTGTCTTTTGTACGTATGTCGAAATGCTGAATTTTGAACTTTGTATATATATTTGAAGTGTTATAGTTCATGTAGATGTAATATGTATATGATATTGTATGTAAATATATATAAGGAGTAATGTAGTATAGTATTAATAAGAAATGTGAGACCTAGCTTCTCGTGAGGGGACGTTTCATTCCATCCGTATTCGATCAATATTGATAACTTGTCCGCAAGTCTCAGGGTATTTAACGACAAAACACTATACACAAAACACTGGTATGAATGCAAACAAATAATGAATGCGGCGTCTATCTAACAAAACACTACACTACACTTATTTACTATTTAATCGCCTTAAATGCCCTTATTCTCGCAACGACCCGCAAATTCTAAAACGCTGCAAGGTGTACGGCAGGGAAATAGTTTGCCTAAAACAACTTTCTATTTTTTGTCCCCAAGCGAGCAGATAAAGAAATCAGATGCCGGGAGAACTGTATTGGTATGCGATTTAGCGGATTTCATAGGAAAATCTTGAAACCCTGCGATATCGTATTTTTAAACTCTTGAAACCCTGCGTTATCGTATTTTTATGGTAGAAAATTTGAATTTGTGTAATAAATAAAAGGTTCAGTTAAGTTTGTTATTTAGAATAGAATTATAATAGATTAACTAGGTTGTGAAATCAAAGCAGGGGGGATATCTGTACCGTTAGTAAGTTAGATTTTATAAAATGTAACATTTAACCTGTTGACGAGTGCAGCAAAACATACCCAAATGAGTGCGCACGGCATTTGCCGTTTGGTCCCGTATGAGGAAGCACGGCATTTTCCGTTGCAGACTAATGACTGTCAGTTCATTCTCACTGACTAACTGTGACGTCTAGCGGAGATTTTTTGAAATTTTCAGTTGTCCCTAATAGTCTCTCTGTACAGTGTTGCTAGTCCTGTATCGTGGTGGCACCTGGTGATAACTTTTAAAACTATTTTACGGAGGCGGGACACAAGACTCGCTACGCCTCCAAGGTCGCCATTTTATAAGGTCGCCTCAGAATTACACAAAGAAGCGAAAACTACTCAGGCAGTGCTATGTGTGCATGCAAACACACCACTCGAACTGGACAAAGAAGAAAAGAAACCAGCTATGAATGTTCAACATGTGAGGTCGCTCTTTGTATATATCCTTGTTTTGAGCAGTATCACACACTAGCAAAGTTTTAAAACGAGGTTATTACTTTTTAACAATCTACAATGTATTTTTATATACATTTAAACTATAATAAACAAGTTTATTAACGTTTAAAAGTTTCTTTTGTTTTACTCCCTAACAGTCTGTCACTGGTCAATGAGGCACTCAGTATGGACCGTCATAGCGGCACGGCAAATGCCGTACGCACTCGTCAACAGGTTAACAACCTAGTCAGCCAGTACAATTTAATATTATTTTTTTATCCAATGTTCCGGAACTAAATTATCGGCGGAGTAACTACCTAATTGGCACGCGTATGAATATTTTATTCTACCCCTTCTTAGACTACAGCTTCAATGTCTCGTGCCAAGACGCCGACGCCCGGGTTGTGAGTCTACATATTGCGAAGGGAAGTAAAATCTTAAAGTTTTATAAAGTAAAATATCGTAGGCATAATTCCATAGAACATTGGATATTTTAGGCCCACCTATCAGATATACATTTTTAGTTCGTGTACTCTAATTGGCAGCAACGTGGCAAGACATACATTTAATTTACCAACTAAAAGTGGTGCTTGTAATTTTCATTAATTATATTGAACTTATAAGTAAACTTTGCAATTTGAGTATTTATTACTACGACTTTAGAAGTCACCACCCCCATGTGTTATCGTCATTCGGTACAACATAGTTTCACAATACATATTATGTCACTGAAATATTTATGTGTTTCCTGAAATTGATACTAAAAATAAAATAAACCTCTCCCCCTCTTTTTTTATTGTGTTACTTACACTGAGCCACAAACATTACTGAAAAACTAATAAACATAAACAATATAAACAAAAATTATATATTTTCTTAATGAGAAACACATTTGGAACGTTTGAGAAAAACTCCCGTAATACTATAATGATAACCTAGATCTAGGTATCTCAACTTTATTAATACAATTAGTTCGTCTAGGTTGTGGTATATCATTGCCCCAAATATATAAACTAAACGTGATTGAACGACATAACTTACTACATTCACGGTTGCAGAGTTAATGGAAGCATTTCCATTCGTATCTTGAAATGCTCGTCCTGAAAATAAAGTCTTAGTAATAATGCGGTTAGAAACCATAGAAACTATCCTTTATAATATTATTATTAATAATAATACTATAACTTTACTATAACTTTCATTAGTATTTTTAAAGTACGAAATACGCATTGTAAGGAGAAATTACTTTACAACGTTCAACTAGGACTCTTAAATGTGAATCACAATAAATGTATCCTTTGTGACTAAAGTTACATTAAAAGTATTATTTGAATTTCCTGTAATGTCTGTTGAAAATTTTTAGTAGAGCAAACTACGACTAATTAGTGAAATATACATTTTATTTTATAAGATTAGTAGTTACTCAAGGCTTACAAGAAGTGAGAAATGGAGTACCATACAGATTGGCCACGTGGAGATTACTTAGAGTCACTAATTACATTGACCTTGACTCTGTAATTGTCACTTTGAGTTGACTGAGGTTTTGTAATTAGTGTGTGGTCTACCGTGTAACTCGAGGGGTAGGGAGTAACTGCTACGTCACAACTGAATAACATAATCAATTAGAATTCTGTGTATCAGATTATTTCATTAGTCTAAGTAGTGTTGATTTATATAATATTTGCAACTCTTGATTATACGACTAAATAATGACTTCAATTAAAAGGTAAGTATTGTTTTGGGATGAGACTAAATATAATGTGCTCAGTAAATATTATATGTAACAACAGAATCTAATGTGTTTTTAAAGGAAATTGAATATCAAACTATTATTTTAATGATAAATCTTGTAGCAATTTGAATATATTTCACATTAGTTGTGCCTTTTGTGAATTTGAAACACTTGAGATATGCAACTTTGGTCCACACGGTTCCAAAGTTTATAATTTCATCTTATGAAAGAATTGTTTTTATCATACAACATTTGTTATAGCTAGACCGTTATTGTACTGTACTTTAAACAGCTGATTACTAAAACCTACCAGTTGCTCAAGCGGTTGCTCCTATGTCCACTAAAATATTACTAATATCATCTATAATAAATGGCAAATTAAAAACTATATTGTAATTATTTTTCAAATATATTTGGGTAAATTATATAAACATAAGGTATAGGTATATTGTATAAGCTTTTATGTTAACCGTATTTAATACATGAGCGTTCTTATGTCTGTCTTATAAGTATGTTAGATATTTTTTGTTAGAACTGATGCAGGTGTTATGACATTAACAAATTACAAGTTATATAAAAATAAATTTAGTGAATAAAATTGTTGGTGATAAGGTAATCGAAATTGGGTTTGTTTAATAATTTACACTATCATATTTATAAAGAGCATTTAGTAACAAAACCTAATAAAGACTAGAGGACCTGGTACTGAAAATGAATACGCAAGCCATTACATTTGTTACTACAGGTTTTGAAAACAAAGGAGGGTAGTGACCCCTTGACCGTTGCAAATGATATCACAAATTATAATCCACCTGACTAAAGGGCCGTTTGTTATGGCAGAGGAACTTATCGAAGGAGCGGCGAGTCCGTTTACATTAATGAAGGGTGCGATAATGTGAACAATGGTGTTAAAATGTTTCATTAACACTAAAATAATATGTCCCTCAAATAGGACTACGTCCATTAAAATTTATACCAGGGTTTAATCATATTAAACTATAACATTTTAATTAACCATGCTTAGGAAACCGGATTTTAGGATTCCTTCATAGTAGTCTAAATAGTTTGTGATACAGAAATTGTTGGAAGTTTTAAATAAAATATCAAGAAACTTATAAAGAAATTCGAGTTATGTCTTTCTTACTTATAAAAACGTACCATTTCCAATATTACTGCCCCGAAACACTGCATTTTAAACTTGAATTATTCTAAAATGGATCAGAACATACATGATAATATTTTGACTTGACATCAATCTTTCTCAGAAATGCTTGGTAAGTGATTTAAAAATTTTACGTATGGGTAATTAAATTTATTACTGTGATGGGCTGTGTTTCAATTTTTTTTCATGGTCTTCTTACTAACGAATAGAAGTTTAAACGTTATACCTATATATAGAACCAAGCCTTTACTTACTCATTAGTTGTAGTTCATCCGATATCCCTGATAAGATTTCTTACTTCTCAATATCCAAAAAGATGACAGCTAATGCTAATGCTATAAGAATATATAATTTATGTCTTGAAACTTTCAGTAATTTAAGCACCGTGAGCATGTACACTGCATTTGGAATTATCAAATGTTTGTAATTAGTACATTTTATATGTAAAATCTATGATGAATGAAATAAAAATTGATTAAAATTCCCAAATATGCTGGAATACTAAAGAGTTAAGGTTTTATCACATAAGATTATGTAACTATCAAAAATTGGTAGGCGTTGTGTACTCTACTTGTAAGAACAGCTATTAGTTTATATCATAAAACCTAACATTGTAACAAGTTGTAGTATTCCACTAACTTAGTGTACCTTGTGGAGATTATTACCATTAATTGATAGCCCCAAGGTCGATAGGATATCTGTAAACAGGTTTAGGAACCATATTAATGCCCCCAGCGGTACTTAGCTCAATCACAAGTTTGTCCTATTACACTACAAACCCTTAAATGTAAATAATACTCTATTGGATGTACTTTGTTTAGAACATTGCTTTAATATGTTGTAAATATTTAAAAGTGGCTATATCACGTGTAATATCTGTAAGTAAATATACGTTTAGAAGTAAGTTGCCAGTTAATATTACGTAACACATCATATTAAATTTTTTTTTTTTTTATTACATCACTATTTATGTAATGCCTTATCGTGGCTATAAATATTTTATTCACTTATGTGTAATACAGTCTTGACACATTTGTTTAAGATTAACAATGGAGGATTTTTGTATTGTTTAAGATTATACATACATTTTTAATCGTTGTATGCTGTTTAATAATAAATATGGCAATTCGATAAATGGGCACTGCCCTTTTTGTCATATGGTGCATTGCTAAATGTAAGTTTCATGATCCAAAAAGGACAATAATTTCAAAATTAAAAAATTAGAACGTCAAGTTTAACAAAAAAAGTGTATTATACTAATACATTAAAACTGGAACCAAGTGCGAAAAGGTACAAATATTTAAGAATTTAAGAACCAATTTTATATTTTTACGTCTCGCTCGGTTTTTTTAAGTATTGCTAAAAATATATTTAAAATATTATCTTTAAACTTTGTAATACCCATTATTTTATACTCAACGCATTGCCATCCCTTAAGACATAAATTTTTATGAAAAATTCCCTTATATATTTCACTGTGCTATATGTACAAAATATTGTAAAACTCTCATTAAAATGTGTAGGATATTATTTCATGGACTACACTTAGCCAAAAATTAACGGAAGCTATGGTCTATCTTTTTTGTTTACTGTAGTTGTATAAACACTCATATGATTTCTATTTAATAATCCTAATCTGAAAATAACCAAAGAACTGTAACTAAATTTAGGTGAATTCTTTATTTTAGTAGAATAAATAAATAAAAACATAGTTTAAAGTTGAAATTTAACTAAAACCTTTACTAAAAAACTTGAGGAAATGTCTGAACAAATAAACTATTAACAATTATAAATTGTAATTTAATAATGATGTTTTGAATTTATAATAATTGTTGAAGTTGATCAAAGCATTGCTTTCCAATATTCTTTAAACGCGTAAATAGACGTTTGGGATTACTCTATAAAAAGTGTTCTTTTCTGAATAATTCCCTATTTGCTCGAAAGGAAATTATTAGATATTCTTGGTTAGGATTTGTTTTATAAAAACTCTATGCCGGTTGAGAATAAGGTTCAAAACGATTTATTTTATGCGAAAGTTCTGAGGTCAGTTCGCAGAATTAATATACAAACAAGTATAAAACATCATATTCGACAATATCGTGAGGATACTTGGTACCAACTTATCGATAAACAATCGACTTGGTACTCCATTCAGATGACTATACTTGTTGACTATAATAGTCTCCAATAATTATGTGTACAACTTAAATGTGAAAAGTTCTAAAGTCAGTACACAGTACTAATATAGAAAAAGGTATAAAAATAGCGTATTTGTCAATAGCATGAGAGTGGTAACATCATTGTCAACTCATCTTTAGAAACATTGATGATAAACTAATTCTGAATGTAGACATTCCTAAGCGAGCAAACTACTTACGCGGTTTACCGCGCGTTTAAGCCTCTTATGAAATTAGCGAGTTCGTTTATAGATGTGAAAGCATCTGGTGTGATCACTTGGATATTAGATCTACATCTAATGAGGTGAAGCCTTGTTAAAGTAGTACACAGATAAATTATTATAATGGTTACCCTATTAACATATCACCATTTTATGTGTATTAAAAACTTTTGTATGTTATAATAATAGAATTGTGAAACAAATAAGGAGAATTCTATTGGGCTTTTTGTAAGATAATTGTGGCGAATTCCACTATAAGGTTTTGAAATTGGCCTGTCAGTGATAAATTTTTGAGAACACAATACTCAGCTGGGTCGACCAAGTAGTTATTATAATTGGGCATAACTATAGATTGTCATTTAAAATGGAAAGAGCACGTTTCTATTTTTTACGTTTAAATCTTTTTTAAAGATATTTTAAATTAACTTGTTATATAGAGTCTATAAAATTTCTATACACTTAGAATGCTACGTCCTTTACATTGTGTTGTAAAATACTTCAAAGGCCTTCACTGTTACAGACCATTTAAAATAAGACAAATGTGTTCTTTTAAAAAGTTAAACTTATCCTCAAGAGCTACACATTGAGCCGGACATTTTTCGGTGTACTAATTCTGAAATATCTAATAGTAACCTTTAAATGATACTGTAATTTAGAATTTTTTGAACAATACATGTAATTTGAGTTAAATATACCATGTTAGTTTAAGATTTTGATGTATTGAATTGGAAAACATAAGTTTACTGAGCTATGCTTATGATTCCGTAAATGAAATTATTTCAACAATGTTCAGGTGGAAGGTTTCATGCGAATTAGTAATACAAGTATGCAAGTCCACTGAAATGGAGTTACTTAAGTTTTACACTATTGTAATTATCTAGTTACATCCAGTGGCCTGTACGTGTTTGTAGAAGCATAAACCAGAAATATCCATATAATAATATTTTGGATTTTGTCGTTATCCATGTTATACAATTTCCACACATTAGATTTATGTAATGGTTACCTTATTTTATAAAAAAGAAATAATAAAATATAAATTTTATGTATTTTCATTTAAGTTTACTATTGGCTGTAGTTTTATGCGTTTAAGTTATATTTATGGCATAGATTTTTATGAGTGTTTGCCTTACAAATGAAACAATTATAATAATTTTGTATTTGCTAGGTCAAAGAGGGTTGCGAACAACAGAAGCAACAGGTAGGCCACTCTAATGCATACGTAGCAACAAATAATGTCCGTAAAATTATTTATTGATAATTATTTATTTAAGCATTTAAAAATTCATATTAAGTTATCTCTTGATACTGACGTTTGGTAATTGGGAACAACGCTTACATTAATTTTTAATTAAATGTGTTTTTATGAGCACATTTAAGTTACTTACAGGTGCTTATTTGGTTTTTATTTATACTGTATCAGCACAAATCTCCATAGAGCTATTTTTAAGTGTTAAGCATTGACTGAAATGTACTTAGGGTACCTTATAACTTTAGTTAATGGTGATGGTGGAAACCAGTTTTGTAAGTCACTGTATTGTGTTGACAATGCTAGGCAGTGGAGTTAGTGGTAAGTTATGTTAAAAAAAAATATTACAATGGCTCATACATTGTAGTATTAACTAAAGTTTAGTTTAAATACATGAGTAAATAGAATAACACAAAATTAACTGTATGGAGTATATATTATCATTATGATTTATTTGATCACATTAGTTATAAAAAAGATCATCATACATAAAAACAATAAAATGTTATTACACCAGAATTTGGAAATCTTACTTTTAAGGATATTACTCTATGAGTTGTAAAAAAATGTTATGTATTATGTAAACATATCCTATGAAAGGAATCAGGGAATAAATTTGATAAAAAATACAAGCACTGTACAAAAATAAACTAACAGCAAATTATTATTGTACTTTTCAAAATATTTGGGATTAAATGTATGAAGGTAGTGTAAACGATCCTCTTTGGAATATTCGGTTAAATAAGAACAATCTGTGCACCAAACCAATGTGTATTATTTATACGTTATTCTGTAATTCACACCGAGTGAGGAAACATACAGGATAATCTGGTAGATATCTTTCTTCACTAAATAATATACTCCTCTTACTGAATACAATTATATTCGACAACTTTCCTCACTTTAACATTTAAGTATCACAACTGTAAATAATTTTAATATTAAAACCAGAATATCTGACAGAGTTATCCAGTCATATTTACCAACCACGTTCATCCACAAATTAGTTTCTTCTCTCCTTAGACTTTTTAGGTGAACTCACTATCCTTTATTTCCTTTGTTTTTTCCAATGCCACGTGTTTTTTGGTGGTGTTAATGTTCGTTTGTAGGATTGTTTATTTAAATATTTGAACATATATATACTAGTATTCATGTAATTAAAAGAAATTTAAGAAATATTATCGTTGTAGGATATAGGAAAATAACATTAGTATATGGCTATTTTAGGGTTCAACACGTTTAATTATTTGTTTTGGATGAAAATACTTTTGAATTTCTTTAAATAATGTGGTGTTTTTTTTTCATACTGCAATAAATTATTAAAAAACTTTATTTCATGAAAAAGTGAGGCCTGTGTCTAGGCGAATGCTGTCTTGCTCGGCTTATACTTAAAAAACGTAATGTATAAGTGACGTAATGTGACATCAATGTTGGCCAGCCTGATTGTTGAACAAAACACAGCACCAGACCCTTATAGTTTAAAACGGTCACATACTAAGTGTTATAAGTAAATGGATTGTTAGATAATTGATGCTCACAAAATTGATGTAAGAGAACGAGTCCATTTCACAGGCACTTTTATCGGACTTACGCTGCAATAACTTTTGATTTATTCCTTACCCTGAAACATTCCGAGGAATGCTGCGTCACCTCAGTTCTATAATGCTCTATCCAAAGCACTTTTGTAGCCATGTTTTTAATGATACTTAGTGTTTTCTCTTCCAAAGATGTCCCATCCTTATTTATTATTCCCAAAGGTTTGGGGTACTAAGGAACCCCAACTGTGTAATTAAAAGTACATTTTGGTATCGCTTTCCACATAAACATTTGTCGACCAAATAAGAAAAGAAACAATGAAATTGAAGCAAATCAAGAAATAAGGTTAGGAATAACATCCTAGTCCAATTTAAATACAAACACACTGACGAGACTCTGGAACGCAAATCTTCATAACATGCCTTAGTCTACAATTAAAGATAAACGTATCTTCTTAAATTTTCTCATTCATCTTCAGTCACATTATATTTCTTTGTTTTTAAGTTATATATTAGTTCTTACTGGGTTTACACCTCGGTAAATGTCAAATTATTCTATTCTAACGGTAACAACAACAACAATAAAGGTGATATTATTGAATCATAAGGACATTTTTGAGTTTATATATAAACTAATTCTTATTTGAGTACTCATAATAACAACACTTACTTTTTTTGCTATTTTTCTACCGAAGACTATTGTAAACTAATGATAAAATGTAATCGTGATGACAAAAGTAAATATAACTAATATAATCTGTATATTATTGATTCTGATTAAAATTGAACATTTTATACAACCAGTAAATATCGTTGTTGTAATGTAGCTATTAAGTAGGTACTTTAAAGTTTTATAATTTTAATTTTTACAATGTAGATTTTAATTTGTTTGGCTACAATATTTAGTAATATTGTAGCCAAACAATGCTAGTGCATATGCTAGTGCATCAATGACTTCGGTAATGCGTACGTTAATGAGCTTTTTTTAATTTTTACCGGTATATATTGGTAAATATATAAGCGGTTACTATTTTTATACCAGAGAAAGCAATACAGTTTAATTGACTTAATTGTTATAGTATAGCTGTATATAAACATTTGTAGGATATAGAAGATAAACAGTCAGGCTTAAGCCACTTACAGTAAAAATGTCATATCACAGTGGAATCTGTTTGGAGTATCTTAAAAATCATTTTCAGCTTTTTATTAAGGCAGGCTTTATAATAGTTTTTAATTCTGTAGTAAAGGTTATATGTATGTTTACTCTGCTATCTATATTATGTTACTGATTCCATTCTATCACTAATATTTTTTAAGTGAAATGTAAACAAATGTTTTGGAGAAGTTCGGCTGAACTTTATAATGTCAGTTAAATTTGGATTTTGTTTCACGAATAACATTTATATTTTCTGTTTATATATCCGTATCCTATCTCTAAAATAAGTTTGTAGCTATATGAAACAGACGATTAACATAAGTAATATTTTAGCCTGCTTGGTCGGACACTCTTTCAATTATAACCATAAAATGTCGTATTATAGAAAAATATTTAGAAAACGTGGTAAATTTAATACCGATAAACAAATTAGTAATGTAATTGTATTATAGACATCTCCCACAACATCACCTCCAGGCAAGAATCCAATATCCTTCCTGTATTCTAAAGTTTACTACTAAAGCAGTATTACATAACTTTTATGTGTATTGTAAACGTACAGGAGTATCATCATAAAATATAAGCTTCTTTCATAGCATAACATGGATTAACTCTGAGGTTACAATGTTATATAATCTCTTTCGGTCAGTACCTACTACAAAATTATTGTGTTGATAGTAAAACTTAATGTTACTGTTTTAAAAACACTTTTGGTGCGTAAAGAAAACTCAAAATACTGACATCTTTATTAGAGTTACGATGCTGTATTTATATGAGGGAACTTATATAGCAGTCAAACCTCTCACTCACTCAACACTTTTTAACTTCCCAATATCTCAGGAAGATTAAATTTTGTACACGTATGCCTCATGACGTACATAAAACATTATATAGCTTGTTATAGAGATCTAATATCGTAGAGTTTTGAGTAGGACTCCAACCCCTTGAAAAAATATATCTTTTTTCCAACTCCTTCACTTCCTAGACGTATGCAATTTGACACACGCGTGTCTTATTCTCTCAAAGGATAAATGAAGTATCTTTTAAGAAGATCAACTACTTGTAAGTGTTCAAATGGTTTTGAAGCCCCTACATAAATATATTTTTGGTTTTTTAACTTTCAGATATCCTAGAAAGATGAAATTAGACGCACTCGTGGCTCGCCACTTAATTGGGAAAAACGCCATTATCGTGATCGACATAACTCACAAAAAGGTTAGCTAAAACAGGTTTGTGATTATAGGAATTTCCTTTTGTTTTTATATTTATTGATGTCCTAAAACCATGAAATACATTTGTGTTATGTGCTTAAGAAAACAATACAAGATATATTATACAGATAAACCACTCATATAGGTTGTAAATCTGTTTATGGGCCCTATGAGAACTATATTTCGTTTTTAAACATGTGATAGGTTATAAAGATAGAATTTAACAAACATGTTCCTCATGACTTAAACATTAGGATAAAAGTATTTTCTTGAAAATAACCTATCAGTATGAGTTTATAAATAGACATTTAAACAGTTTGAAGAAAGGTGTCTTAGTTTTTCATCTTTCACATTTCCTTTCAAACATATTTCTTGTAATGCATGTGCCTTTTGCTAGGAATAGCCCCGGCACTGGAAATACCTTAGACCATACAAGATTACAATGGCCACTCTTTGCCCGAAAAATGCTATCTGACCTGTGTAAGTATATAGTTGCTTAATCGGCGCAACAAGGCAAACACGACTAAGATACCAGAAATCAAATATTTTGACCAAAGATAACTTTTGAGACCTATATACGAGACCTCATATGTGTATTTTTACTTGACCGGTTAAACTATGTGCGCACAACTGAGACACCCGAAATATCTGACACAGGAAATAAACGTGTTTCTTACCGAAGAAGCCTTTCTAGACCTCTGCATTTACAGATTTTCTTCATCGGATAAAGTATGCGAGCAATACTATGGCACTGGAATTACATTATGTCGAAAATAGAATACATTGGTCCCAAGTGAGCTATTTGTATAACTTTTTGATCGTGACAATAATGCAACGCTTCCACTGTACCAGAAATATCTTAGTCGAAAACAAATGAAAAGCTACGTTTTGGCCGAAATAAATTTTTGGTAAATTGTATATGTCTTTTGACCTAAGCATTAAACAAGCATCACTAAGGCATCCAAAATAACTCAGACTGGAATTGTATTTAGAGACGCAGTAGAGGAATTTTGACTCAAATATAAATAGTTTTTTAGACCAAATATAAACGTATTTCATTGGTCATGGCATCAAGACAAACTATACTATGGTATGATAAGTAATATTGATTCGAACCTAATGCTTCTTTAAGCTCTAAACCTGAAATAAGGGCCAGAGACAATTTCTTTTTACTCTTTAACTTATTAAACATGAACACTGAAAAATGTATGCATTAAATTCGTCTACTTCCGTTTCAGAACTGTTATAGGTATCTATCATAATAGACCATTAGTGCTTTCACTAATATTACTACTAACTTACATTCCTCCATACGTGCAAAAACAAGTTATACTGAAATTATTGGAGCTATTGAAACAAATATAATGAATGTTAAAATATAATGTGTTTCTTTCTGTGGTAATTATAAAAGCTGTACAAGTCGCCTACTACAGAACCACAATACACGTTGTTCAATTATTTTGAAATTTATGAGGAGATTCTGACCTCAATTGACCAACAACTATTTTCAGGAATGTTTATTATGCTATTTAAAGAGTTATACTCATAACGAATGCTTTCCTATTCGAAAGAAAAGTGCGCGCACAGCAACGGTAACTGTTAGTGTAATTATAAAATGTGATGCGATCTTTGTCAGTATTTTAGTTTTATCATGGCTCGTGAGAAGTAGGTGAATTACAAGAGGTGGAATTGAATGGTTTTATTTTGACGTAGGTTTCTGAGACTTATGTATACACTTTTTGATGATAAATATTTAGTACTGGAGATTAGGTTAATTTCTTTATACTATATTTACTAAGATATGTAGATATTAATATGACATACAACATACTTAAAAATATAAACTAATAAAATTATAAACAGTAATTCTATATTTAAAAAGTTGTAACTATGGACTGAGATTACTTTACAGAATTAGAGGATTTATTCTGCACTCTGGCAATGAATCGCCTTTACAATTTTTGAGTTCTCACCAACATATTTAGTTTCAGAAGTCGAAGAGTTCGGTTATAGCTCCATAGAACTCCTTGCGCCGCCACCGCTGTTGGTTGAAAAAGATCATATCTTAGCGAATGTGTTAGTAGCTATTCTATTTATGTAATGTGTACGAATTCTATTCCGTAATATTCTGTTAAGATATACAGTAATGAATGAGAAAAATATTAAATGCTTTGATCAGAACAGCAATATATTGTAAGTAATAATATAGTTTGTACATCTGTAAAGTATACAAAATAGTCCCAGGAAGAGTCTAGCTCATGTTCACTTGCCAGTAAAACCCATATTGCTTAGTCATAGCTGAAATCCGATGAGTCTCCAGAATCCATTGAAGTCCAGGATTGTGCCACTGTTACACTGCAAATGTCGAGATATTGGGATTTATGTTGTCGATATACATATTTAAAGTGGTTTATGACTGTTAAAATGGGTGGATCTCTCATATTTACGACCTCTTCTCGCATTGACTGTAAGAGGCTGGAAGAGAGTGCATCATATCTTTCCATGACCGAGATGGTATCCCCCTTTACTACAGCGTATGTAACATGGAATCTCAACAAAAGGTGATCATTATCACCAACTTAAACATACTGGCTATGTTGGCACGAGGTGAGTGTTCAATGAGAGGTTCTCTCACATTTTCGCTCTGTGCCAACAAAAAGTATAGATTATACAATGTTCATTGCCCAAATATTTTTAATTACAGATATTGCTGGAAATATTTTTTAAATCAGAATATGCAAATTGCAGATACATTTTATTGTGTACTATCAGATCAAAATTATAAAACTTATATAATTACTACTGGATCGCTGATTTTATTCGATGCTGTCTTGGACAACCATGGAAATATTTATAACCTTTAGACTCTTTGAATGTATATGAATAATTGAAAGCTATTATTTGACTTAAAATTAAAGGCAGGAGACATAAAAATAGCAATAGACAAAACATGATGACAGTTATAAATTACAGTAAACATAATAACCACAATTATACAAGATGTCTGTTAGCCTCTACGGTACAAAGCTGGCTATCTGGCGTAAGGGTGTGAATAACGACAAAAGTGTCCACTTAAATAGATTCAGGGTTCTGCCTTTGTTGAATTTAAGCGAATTCTATTACCTTCTATGGGAATCTGTCCCTATCCTTCCTTTCAGTCGTTTGTACTGCACTTGGCGCAATTTCACTGTAATCAAGACTAGCCAAATTAGATTGTCTTTCATCCCTTATCCAAAGAAATTTTGTAATTATAGAGATACCGTAATGTAAAAAGCGCATATTAAATTACATACACAATTATATATATTAGCACTAAGTGAATTTTAAGGTTAAATATTGTATTTTATTATTATATTTTCATTTTAATATGTGACAGAAACAAACATTTTGTAAATATGTTTGTATAATGTCTAAAATGTTAAACCAGATGTAATAATATACACTACATGCCGTTCTGGATTTAGCTTATATCCAAATATTATAAAATCCGTTTACATGTATATATTTTATTGAATATTGTTTGAAGTCCCGTAAAAATAATTTATTTATGGTTGATAATTTGGCTAAATTATTTGTATATTCTATCTTATTGTATATTACGCAGATTATATTATGCATCTTTTCAATAAAATAAGTTTTCATTGCATTAAAAAGTAGTTTTAGTGTCAGAATCAAAAAACATGAACCATAATCCAAATATTAGCTTTAATATAGAAATTGTTACTTAATAAATTAAATGTAATTAAAGAAATTAACAAAACCTAAGAAAGTAAAACTATATATAATAATAAACAGAGACAACTTGAACTCAAAATTAGGGAAGCCCCAGGATGGAGCCCAATTAATAGGCAATATTTCTCAACTGTAGATCTGTAACATTCTTAATTGTTCTTTCTATTGGGATGTGATTCTATAATCCTAGAGGTTATTAGCCTCTGAAGACATATGATACAATAACACAGCAAATACAGAGTTTAATGCCCAAGGAAACACACAAGAGTGTTATTGAGGTTAAAACAATCTTAATATGAGGTCAGTAATACTTAATACGTCATAATATGATCTCTCCATAGGCTAGTGATCCTGTATTTAGGAATAAACGACACGGTATACTGAATGATCCTCGACACAGTAGAT